>NC_080677.1:2121212-2424242 GCF_030445035.2 Dasypus novemcinctus
AAGTGTTGGAAGTTTCAGAAATCAGTCAGTTCCCATGAGCAACTATTAATCAAACATGAACTGTCTGAATCAACTTTTCTGTCATTCCAGGGTCCAGTAGAACCATCTGCAGTGCCAGGGAAGAGTGGAAGGAAGAGGCTAGCAAATCACGGTAAAAACTAGTAAATTGCTCTCTCCATGTGGCAGTTACCACGGCCCCATGCTCGCAGCAGGCAGCAGTAGGAGCTGACTCCTGGAATAGCTTGCTGGTGCCAGAAAGGTACATAAAGATCAAGTTCCTCAAGTATTTTAAACATTGCTTTATTTATACGGTTATATTTATATTTGTGTTATGTATTTCATATAACTAGGTTTGGATATGAACTTATTTCATAGGAATAAATTTTCATTTTACCTGTCTTAAAAAAAAAAAAAGATGCAGTGGGGTTGGGCCATAGCAGAAATGGAAAAGCCAGTCATCAAATTTTATGGAATGATTAGGGACCCCAAGTAGCAAAAGCCATCTTGAAAAAGAAGAATGAAGTTGGAGGACTCACACTTTCTAATCTTAAAACTTACTGCAAAGGCCCAGTAGTCAAAACAGCATGGTACTGTCACAAGTACAGATATATACACCAATGGAATCAAATCAAGAGCTCCGAAATCAGCCATCACGTTCATGGCCAACTGAATTTGACAAGGGGGCAAAGACACTTCAGTTGGGAGAGAATAGTCCTTTTAACAAATGGTGCTGGTAAAACGGGATATCCATATACACATGAATGAGTCTCGAAACTACCTCACTCCATATATAAAAACTAACTCAAAATGACAAAAAAATCTAAATGTAAGAGCCAAAACAAAGAACTTCCTGGAAGAAAATTTTGGAAAACACCTTCAGGATCTTGTGCTAGGCAATGGTTTCTTAAGCTTCACATTCTAAGTAAAAAAACACAAATGAAAATGCATGATACTGTAATATGGATACATGACATTATGAATTTGTCAAAATCAATACAACTGCACAAGATGGAGAGTTAGCCCCTAATGCAAACTACGGATTTTAGTTACTAAGGATATGTCAATATTGGCTCATCAGTTATAACAAAGACACGGCATTATTGCAAGTTGTTAGTAAGAGAGGGAGCTGAGGGAGGAAGTATATGGAATTGTTCTCTTTCTGTGCAAATTTCCTGTAAACTTAAAACTGCTCTAAAAATAAAATCTGTCAATTAAAACAAACCAAAATATAACACTCTATTGAATCAAGTTTCCTATCAAAAGAATATATTTGATCATTATTCGAATGAGCAATTATTTGAAAAATCCTTTTAGCACATCTTATAGATCCCAAATTATTTTTAATGCAATGAAACATATACAAGACTTTCATGATTTAGGGCTAAATGAAAAGTTAAGATATAAAAGTCATTACCTTTGGTATAAACCAGAAAGTCCTATCTAGGGTGTGTGTGTGTGTGCATGTCTATAAAATTATGCCAGGGGAATTTTATTTATAGAAAGGATCCCTTAAAGCTCAGCTATTGTTGCTATAACATGCGCAATTATCTTGAACCTCTAAAGAGTCTTTAATTTTAAACGGTTGTTTTTTGCTTGATAATGTTATCCTGATAATACTAGATTACTTGACATCCCCTTATCTCTAAAATTATATATAATTGTGCAATTGCTTTTTCATTTCTTCCCTGAGATTCCTGCATGCATGAAGAGAAACCATTCCTTTGTTAGATTCTTTGTTGAAACAAAAAAGTTTGAAGGTCTTTGTCTTATATAATTTTCAGCCCCTTTGCCCTGTTCCCATACTGACAGCTAAATGTCCCTTCTCTCTTCCTTTTCAATGTTTCTACTCCCATGCAGAGGATAGAGGAGAACATGATGGCAACAATTACTTTAATCCTCATAACAGCACAGGAAAGCAGGCCCTTGTCATAACCTCATTTTAAATATGGCATTTTTAAGCGTTGTATTAAAAATTTCATGTATCTACACTGGAGAAGCAAACAAGAGAGACTCTTGTGAATGTTCCCAATATCCTAATGTGATATCTTTGTGATTATACATTCTTTTTACATTAAACAAATATATTTTTAAAATGCCTACTATGTACCTACATGGGTTTTACATTTAAGATAAGATGCTCTGTTTTATGACAATAATAAATGATGCCTGTCTTCTGTAGCTGCAAGAGAAATGGGCATATAACATCCTCCCTTTCCTTCTGTGATTCCACTATAATATCAGCTTTTTTCCTGGGGAAATTCTAGTATTTAGCATGGAAATAAAGGTACAGACCTGTGTAATTTCAATGTTATAATTAGGGAAAAAAGGGGCAAAAGGGAATTTTTAATAAATGTTATTTGAAATGAATCCTAAAATGTTCTTTTGGGTATAGCACAAAATTCTATAGGCTACAGCAGAGATGACTTAAAACATAAAATTTAAAGGAAACCAATCACAACATATAATGCAGAAGCATGTTTAACATTCCCACTCTTTAAAGACTTATTACAAATTAAAATAATGTAAGCTCTACATTTAAAAGATTACAAAAGAATATAGCAGATTTCAAAGTAAAATGGGCACATGGATGATAATCACATGAAATGCTTACCTTAGGCATATTTTATACAAGCACTTGCAGAACATGGAAGTGATAGTTTCTGTCCACTTCCCCAATGTGTATGCTGTCATTTAAAAAATCTATTTGGCAAAAATGGATAGAACATGTAATCTTGGTCACTTGTAAATTTTCTTTATTTACCTTGCATTCATGTCATTCATATCACAGCAATCATCTATTTCTAATTTTTATTTGAATTGTATAATACCTAAAAAGTGCTTGGAAAAATAGCAAGATAGAAATAATAGTTTTCTCTACATATTTAGACATGGATTTATACAAGGCTTTTTCATTAGAAGTCATCTCGTAAGAAGTCTTCTACCAGCCTTAGTTCTTCCTTGTTAAGTATTTTATATTTTTGTAAATAATTGTTCAGTTTTTAAATTTTCATTTTAACTTCTACTTGGTTAATTTCTTATTCATTGATGCAATTTATAATGTCCCAATATATGGAAATTGATAATTAATTCTAATATTTTTTCTGCCAGTTCTTTTGGATTTTCCAAATAACAATTTTAACGTAAGCAAATAATGGAAACTTTACCTCCTGACACCTGATGCCTACGTTTTTCTCGACACATTATAGTAGTAGCCTTTCGAATAATATATATATCAAGGTGGTGATAGTGGTGACAGAAGGCTGTCCTGACTGTGCTTTATTTTTTTATTTTTATTTTTTATTATCTTTTTTTTTAAGGTGCATAGATCACACACAATGTTACAAATAAAAAATATAAGAGATTCCCATATATCTCATTCCTCAAACCCACACTCCTCCCACATGAATAACTTCTTTCATTAGTGTGGTACATTTATTGCATTGATGAATATATTTTGGAACACTGCTACGCAGCATGTATTATAGTTCACACTATAGTTTATGCCCTCCCCCAGTCCATTCATTGGGTTATGGCAGGATATATAATGCCCAGCATCTGTCCCTGCAATGTCACTCAGGACAACTCCAAGTTCTGAAAACGCCCCCACATCACACCTCTTTTTCCCTCTCCCTGCCTTCAGCAACTCCCGTGGCCACTGTCACCATGTCAATGATACAGTTTCTTCCATTGCTAGAGTCACAATAATTCTATAGTAAAATACCAATAAATTCACTCTAATGATATCTCTGAGGACTGTATTTTAAATGAGAATGCATCAATTTTTCCAATAATTAATTCATTGCTTATGTAATCAATATTTGTGGAAAATCTGTCATATACCAAGCATTTTATCATGCAGTAAGAATTCTTATTTTGGATATTTCTTAGAAATTGATATTCTTCATTAAATTGAAGAAGTGTCCTTCTAATCCATTTCTATGATGTTTTATTTTTTAAGTTAGAAGGTATTAATAAATATCACTTTGGGTCTTCAATAAAGTTGATAGAGAATTTGAGTGATTGTCACCACTCACCTATATTTGTAATCTCTTATACCAAAGTAGTGTTAAATATTAAAATAGATGTTACTACAATAAGATCATTCACAATAATTATAATGTATTATATTGTTAGGACTTCTTTGATTAGGGTGTAACTGCTACATGGATATGTATGTTTGTCTAGTTGTGACATTTTTGTGTATAAAATTAGATTCTATGTGCTCAAGGGCAAGATGGTGACTGAGTAAGGAGTTCCAAGGATCAGCTCGACCCACATGGCAGTTAGTAATTGTCCAGAACTATCTAAAGCACTGTGTGGGGACTGAGGAAACCAGAAGAGTATTCTGCAATATCCTTGAAAAAATGGAAGGAGGAAATTGTCCATATGCAGTGAAGATTTGTGAGTAGAGCACTACATGCCACAATGGCTGATGCCCATCCTCCACTGGTGGCAAAAGCCACCTTGGGAATTGGGAACTATTTCCCTGGCTGGAGTCAGAAGTTCTATTTTCCAAAAATGGGGAAGGAATAGATGGATGGCCACTGACTTCAGCTACTGATTAGTAAATTCAACTAGCTAAAGTAAAATCCTAAGAACAACTAAAGTTTGAACATGTCCAAGTTAGAAAGAAGCTGGTCGCCACCATTTTAACTTGATCACTGGCATGAAGTGAAGTGGGTAAGACTGAAAATCATATTTCAGACCTGCTTCTTTCCACCCAGATCAGATTGTAGTTCTAGCCTAAGCCCCAGCATCACCTCCAGCAGGGAAGAAGCTGGGGGGACCTGCACCAGACTCTCCAGGCAAATGCAGGCACTTTGGGCCAGCACAGAAAGAATAGTCAAAACCTGGGACTCTATCTCCATCTTCCAAATGGGATAGGAGAGGAGCTGTATCTCCTTGACCTCTCTGGGCAACTGCAGATACTTTTGGCATGCACAAACTGGTTTGTTGAGTGCCTTTGATTCCATCTCCCTCCCTCCACCCCCATAGGATAGGAGGGGACCTGTTTCTTCAGACTCTCAGGGCAACTGCAGGTACTTTCAGCCCACACAGACTGGATACTCAGACACCTGTAGCTCCATCCCTGCCACACAATAGGATAGGAGAGGACCTGTGTTTCCTTAGATTATCTAGGCAACTGTAGGTGTTTTGGGCCCACACAGACTGGTTTGTTGAGTGCCTCTGATTCCATCTCCACCACCATCTTCCCCCACAGGATAGAAGGGGGCTAGTGTTTCCTCAGCCTTTCAGGGCAACTGCAAGCACTTTTGTCTTGCATGAACTTGACTATTTTGTGCCTGCATCTCCACCCCCACCCCTGATAGGATAAGAGGGAAGTAGTATTTCCCCAGCCTCTCCGGGTAATTGCAGGTGCTTTTGGCCCACAGACTGAATAGTCAGACACTTGTAGCTCCATCCATACCCCAAAGTAAGCTAGGATGGGAGCTGTGTTTCCTCTGCCTTTCCAGAAAATGGCAGGCACATTCTGCCTGCACGGAATGGAGTGTTGGGCACCTGTGGATCCACCCCCTACTCCCAAAAGGATAAGAAGGTACTGGTGTATCCTCAGCTTCTCTGAGTAAGAGCAAGCACTTTCAACCTACATGAATTTTTGGTCCTTGTAGTTCAATCCTCACCCCTTAAAGGGCAGAAGGGACAGTACTCATTCAGTCTCCTAGGGCAAATGTATGCACATTCCATCCATATGGATTCAATTGTTGGGAAATTCAGAGGGTCCTTCCCCATTCCTGGGAGGGGAGGAGGGGGCTGGTGTTATGTAACTCTACCTGGGCAAATGAGGTCATTTTGGATTCATATAACAAAGATTTATTCCCACACCTGCAGCTCAATCCCTGCCCCAGGCAGGGGAGGAAAAGGATGAAGCTTCTTCAGGCTTTCCAGGCAACTACTGATGATCTTGTCCTGTACAACTTGGATTATTACACATGGCTGCAGTTCTCTCCCTACCCCTGGCAGAGAAAAAAGGTAGGAAAAGTTTCATTGCTTCCTGGGGCAACACAGGAACACAGGAACACAACTGAGGCAGCTTCAGCTTTCACAGCTTATAGTACCACATATATCTTTGGCACTTACTATACTGCCAACAAGGGAGAAAGTGCAAGAAGTCCCTACACTAAAGAGAGAAACTTCATGAAGAATAAATATATCTAGGTAAGCCAGATGCCAAGACACCAACAGAAATTTACAATCTATTCCAAGAAAGAGGAAAATATGGCAAAAGGAACAAGGTAAGCTTCCAGATGACCATAAAGGAGTTGAAAAAATTAATCATAGACATTCAAACAAATCTCCTTAATAAATTCAATGAGATGGATAAAAAGATTAAGGATATCAAGAAGAAACTGGGTGAGCACAAAGAATTTGAAAGCATACACAGAAAAAGTAGCAGCTCTTATGGGAATGAAAGGCACAATAAATGAAATAAAAAATACATGGAAGGCATATAAAGGAGATTTGAGAATGCAAAAGAAAGGATCAGTGAACTTGAAGAAATAGCTTCTGAAAACAAAAATAAAAAAAGAAGAGATGAAGAAAAGAATGGAAAAAATTGAACACAATCACAGGGATCTAATGATGGCAAGAGATGTGCAAATATATGTGTCATGCGTGTCCCAGAGAAGAGAAGGGAAAAGGGGCAGAAGAAATATTTGAAGAAATAATGGTAGAACATTTCCCACCCCTTTTGAAGCACATAGATATCCATGTTCAAGAAGCACAATGTACTCCCATCCAAAAAAATCTGAATAACCAACTCTGAGACACATAGTAATTAGAATGTCAAATGCCAAGGCAAAGAGAATTCTGAAAGCAGCAAGAGAAAAGGAATGCATAAAATACAAGGGACACCTAATATGATTAAGTGTTGAGTTCTCATCAGAAACCATAGAGGCAAGAAGGCAATGGTATGTTATATTTAAGATACTCCAAGAGTAAAACAGCCATGCTAGAATCTTATATCCAGGTTGTCTTTCAAAAATGAGGGCAAGTTTAGAATATTCACAGATAAACAGAAACTGAGAGAGATTATAAAAAGAGAGACCAGATTTACAGGAAATATTAAAGGAAGTGCTATTAGCTGAAAAGAAAAGAAAGGACAGAGAGGCTTGGAAGAGAACTAGAAATGAAGATTATAGCAATATAAGTAAATAAAAGAATAAAAAGAGAGGAGAAAATAAAAAATGACTGATAAAACCCAAAGGGCAGAATGGGTGAAGTAAAACTAACTTTAGAATAATAACATTGAATGTTAAAAGATTAAACTCCCCAATCAAAAGAGACATTCTGGTGGAATGGATAAGAAAATACGAGCCTTCTATATACTGTCTACAAGAGACACCCTTAGACTCAAGGATACCAATAAACTGAAACTGAAAGGCTGGGAAAAGATATTCCATGCATACAATAACTAAAAAAAAAAAAGGTGGAGTAGCTTTATGAATTTCAGATGAAATAAGCTTTATAAGAAAAACTGCTATTAAAAATAAGTAAGCACATTATATATTAATAAAAGGAACAACGCACAAGGAAGAAATAAAGACCAGAAATGTATATGCACCTATCCAGGATGACCCAAATTACATTAGACAAATACTGACAGAAATGAAGTAGAAATAGATGTCCCCACAATAATAGTTGGAGACTTCAATATACCCTCTTAGCATTGGAGAGAACATATGGGCATAGGATCAATAAAGACACAGAGAGCTTGAATGTTATGGTAAATGGACAAAACCTAATAAACACAGATAGAACTTTGCACCCCCAGATGGTAGGATATACATTTTTCTTAAGTGTTCATGGATCTTACTCTAAGATAAGATAGAACATATATTGGTTGACAAGCAGATCTCAATAAATTCATCGAGATTGAAATTATACAAAGCTCTTCCTCTGATCATAATGGGATAAAGTTGGAAATCAAGAAAAGGCAGAAAAAAGAGAAAATTTAAAAATATATGGAGATTAAACAACACCCTCTTAAAGAATGAGTGGGTGAAAAAATAAATTACAAGAGAAATCAATATATATCTCGGGATGAATGAAAGTGAGACTAGAACAAATCAGAACCTATAGGATGCTATGAAGGCAGTGCTGAGGTAGAAATTAATAGTCCTCAATGCTTACATTAAAAAAGAAGAAAAAATTAAAATCAAAGACCTAACTACACAGCTGTAGTAACTAAAAAAACAAAATCAAACTATTCTCAAAACAAGTTGAAGGAATGAAATAACAAACATCAGAGCAGAAGTAAATGAATTGAGAACAAAAATGAAACAATAGATATTTTTTAAAAGTTGGTTCTTTGAGAAGATTAACAAAATTGACAAACTTTTAGCTACAATGACAAAAAAAGAGAGATGTAAATAAATAATATAAAAAATGAAAATGGGGACATTACTACTGACCCCACAGAAATAAAAGTGATCATAAGAGGATACTACATACTAGGCAATGTAGATGAAATGGAAAAATTCCTAGGAAATGCACACAGCCTGCACAGAACCTAGAAGGAATAGAAAACCTCAACAAATCACCTATAAGAGATTGAAATAGTCATCAAAAAACTCCCCAAAATGAAAAGCTCAGGACCAGAAGTTTCACTTCTAGTGAATTCTATCACACCTTCAAAGAAGACTTAATATCAGTCTTACTCAAGCTTTTCCAAAAAATTGAGCAAGAAAGAATGCTACCAAACACAGTCTATGAAGCCAATATCACCCTTAAACCAAAGCCAGATAAAGACATTATGAAAACAGAAAATTAGAGATCCATTTCCCTAATGAATAAGGATCCAGAAATCCTCAACAAAATACTTGCTAATTGAATCCAACAACAAATTAAAAGAATTATTCATCAAGATCAAGTGGATTTTATACCAGGCATGCAAGGGTGATTCAATGAAAGAAAATCAATCAGCATAATACATTATGTTAATAATGCAAAGAAGAAAAATCACATAATCCTATCAATTGATGCAGAAAAGGCATTTGACAAAATACAGCATCCTTTCTTGATTAAAATACTACAAAATATAGGAATTAAAATAAATTTTCTCAACATGATAAAGGCTATATATGAAAAACCCACATCTATTAATAACATTGTACTCAATAGTGAAAGACTGAAAGCTTTCCCATTGAGATCAGGAGCAAAACAAGGATGCCCACTGGTACCATTGTTGTTCAATTTAGTTGTAGAAGTTCTAGCTATAGTAATTCGGCAAAAGAAAGGAATAAAAGACATCCAGATTGGAAAGGAAGAAGTAAGACTTTTGCTATTCACAGATGATATGATCCTATACTTAAAAAGTCCCCAAAAATCTATAACACAGCTGCTAGAGCTAATAAAAAAATTCATTACAGTGACAGGACAAGAGCAATATGCCAAGATCGGTGGTGTTTCTATACACTAATAATAAATCTGAGGAGGAAGTCAGGAAAAAAATTCCATTTACAATAGTGACTAAAAGAATCAAATATTTAGGAATAAATTTAACAAAGATTGTAAAGCACTTGTATTCAGAAAACTACATTGCATTGATAAAAGAAATAAACAAGACCTAAATAAGTGGAAGAACATTCCATGCTCATGGATTGGAATACTAATTATCATTAAGACTTCAATTCTACCCAAACTGATAGGTAGTTTTATTGCAGTCCTAATAAAAATTCCATCAGCATTTTGTAAAAAAAAAATGGAAAACACAATTTTCAAATTTATTTGGAAGGATAAGAGGCCACAAATATCAAAAATATCTTAAAAAGGAAAAGTGAAATTGGAGGACTCTCACTTCTGGACTTTAAATCAAATTACCTAGGTACAGTGGTAAAAACAGCGTGGAACTGGCATAAAGATAGACACATTGACCAGTGGACCTGGAAAGATGATTCAGAAACAGACCCTCACATCTACAGTCAAGTGATTTTTTATACTTAACTTACCTGTCAAATCCATCCAGCTGGGGCAGAAGAGTCTAATCAAATCAACAAGCAGTACTGGGAGAACTGGACGTCTCTACCCAAAAGAAAGAAAGGGGACCCCTATCTAACACCTTATATAAAATTAACCCAAAATGGATCAAAGACCTAACTATAAAATTTTGAACCATAAAAATCCTAGAAGAAAACATAGGAAAACATCTTCAAGACCTGGTTGTAGGTGGTAGGTTCTTAAAACTTACACCAAAAGAATGAGGAACAAAAGAATATGTGGATAAATGGGGCCTCCTCAATTTAACACTTTTGTTATTCAAAGGACTTCATCAAGAAGGTGGAAGGCAGCCCACTCAATTGGAGAAAATATTTGGTAACCATATAAACTATAAGGGTTTGATTGCCATTCCATGTAAAGAGGTCATACAACTCAACAATAGAAGAACAAGCAATACAATTTAAAAAGGGCAAAAGATTTAAATAGACATTTCTCCAAAGAGAGAAATATAAATGGCCAAAAAGCACATGAGAAAATGTTCAGTATCATGAGCTATCAGGGAAGTGCAAAACAATATGACAGTGAAATATCATCTTATACTGCGTAGAATGACCATTATTAAAAACAAAAAACAACAACAAAAAAACAGTAAGGGCTGGAGACGATGTCGAGAAATAGGAACACTTCTTCACTGTTGGGATTGTAAAATGATGCATCCTCTGTGGAAGAGAGTTTGACAGTTCTTTAGAAAGCTAAATATAGAACTGTCATATGATCCAGCATCTCCTCTACTAGGAATTTATCCAGAAGAACTGAAAACTGTGAAGCAAACAGGCATCTGCACACCAATGTACATAGCAGGGAAAAGAGGGAAACAACAAAGGTGTCCATCAACCAATGAATGGATAACAAAATGTGGGATGTACATATGTGTAGTACATGGAATACTATGCTGAAGTAAGAAGAAATAAAATTGGGATATATATTATAACATGGAGGAATCTTGAAGACCTTATGCTAAGTGAAGTAAGCAAGACACAAAAGGACACATATTGCGTGGCCTCACTAATATGAACGAAACATGATGAATAAACATGTGGACTTAAAACCTAGAGTATAGGTTATTAGGAGATGACAGGAAGGTTGCAAAGGAGTACCGATGCTTAATGTATGTAGACATATTAATTAATTTGCCTGTGAAAGTGTGGAAAGATAGAGTTGATGGTAACACATTTAAGTGAGTAAAAGTAACACAGGTGGTTTATAAAAGGGATTGTGGCTGAAAAGGGTAGTCTAGATGTAAATGTCAATTGAAAGAAAGCAAGAGAATAATCTATGGAACGAATAAAACAGTGAACCCAAAGGAGCATGACAATTGTGGTTAATAGTACAAGTGCAAGAATTTACTTCTGTGAATTAGAATGGATATATGTCACTATTGCGGGGCTGTGGGAATGTGAAGAAACATGGGAAAATACAGCTAATGTCGTCTATGGACTATAGTTAATAGCAGTACTGTAATATTCTTGTATCAATGCCAAAGATGTTCAGCATTAATAATAGGGGGCATGGAAAAATATGCCAAATATATACTATGGACCATAGTTAGTGGTAACAGTCTGATGATATTTATCTCATATTCTATAACAAATGTTCCAAAACAGTGTGGTGTGTAGGTGAAGGGGTATGGTATGGGAACTTCACACATGAGCATGGGTATTTTGTAAGTTTCACAGCTTCTGTAATAAAAAATATATTTAAAATTGAGATTGTATGGAATATGATTTGATAGTATTATGTAAGTATCAAAAAATAGTACACACACATACACATGTATATTTACATAAATATATTTAATAATGATTACTTTGAACAGTAGGGTTTCTATTTATCTTTTTCTTATAAGTGTTTTTATTTAGTAAAATTATCCAAGTAGGCATATAAGGGCTCTCAAAATTACTTTTAAAATTGATTTAAAAACAATAACCCCTTTTAAAAATATGTCTAGGCGATATGAACAGAAAATTCACAAAAATTTGTAGTTCAAAATGTGAATATATGTATACAAAAATGTCTAACTTTCTTTTTAAAAAATTGTTCCTGTATCTAAATAGGGGTGTTTTAAAATATTAATTTCAAGTGTCTCCAAGAAATATGGCAAAATTAAAAAACTTTCACATCTTGTTTATAGCTAACAAAGAATCTTTAGGAACATTAATAACATCTGAACACAACAATTACATTCCCATAGATGCACTTTTAAAGACTTATCATCAGTTTTATTTATGATAGGGAAAACCCAAAACTAACTGAATGCCAAAAATAAGAGATTAGGTCTTTCATTTAAAGTGCACTCATACGCTGAAATAATATTAATATTAGAATTTTAAAATATTTAGTCGCATCAGAAAATGTTTTCTATGCAATTTTAGATAAAAATTGTCCCCTGCTCCCACCCTGCCTTTCGCTTCCTTACACTTTGCCCGCCTGTTCCTCGTAACCTCCCTGTATTATGGCCCTTCTCAGCAGCAGTTTGTGCTGCTGCCTCCCTCTGCCCCTCCTCCCAGCCACTGTTATCTTCCCCCTCCCAGCCGATCGCTGTTCTCCCCGCCTCATTCCAATCGCCCTCATCCCGTATCCGCCCCGGCACAACCTCGGAAACAACCCCCTCTGCCATCAATGGCTTACGTCATAAACCGCAGGTCCGCCCTTGCCTCTGCAGCCAATCCTCAGCTGCCCCGCGGACATGCCCCTCCCACAACCTCCCCGCCTCCATGACACTATAAAACCCCATGTACTTCCCGAATAAAATCAGACCTGCGCATAGACCTCGTCTCCGTGGTTTTTCCTCCATCGAACCGCGCGTCCCCCAAGCCTTGAGCCGCCCGCTGCCGCCGTAGGCCCGATCCCCGGCAGCGACTCGCCTGCAGTGACCCGCCTGCAGTGCCGCAGCGGAGGCCAACAAAAAATGATACTATTTAATATATTATCACAATTATGGCTGTGATACAGTCTATGATTAATATAAATTATTTACTCATTATTTGTTCATGAGTAGTAGATTTAGAAATGTTATTATTTCTTCCTCTTTCTATGTTTTAATACATGTAATTTTTCTGATTGGAAAAAATGCATTTTATAAATTTCATTTTTCTGAGGTTTAGCTCATTCCAGAATTTATCCTTCTTGGTTCTTTTCTGAGAGCCTCATTCATACTTCTGCATTCCTCTCTGTCTGATATTTCTCTTTCCAGTTTTATATGTGCTTGTGGCAGTTTGGCATTGTTCATGAATTCCAAAAATATATATTGGATTGTGTTTGTAAACTGGTCTGTTCCTCTGGGTGTATTAGATTGTATTAAACTCAAAGGTTTCACTTTTACTTGATTAAATTATGATTAGGGCTTTGATCCAGCCATGTCAGTAGTAAGTTGAAAACACGGAGAAGGAGAATACAGTGTTTAGTTTTGATGCTGGAGCCCTGGGGAGAGAGCCGAGCCATTCGCCTGATAGTTTACAGCTTGCCTTGTGGAGAGAGCACAGCAGCTGAGCCCAGAAAGAGATGAGCCACAGGAAGAGGTGAGCCTTATGCCAGCCTACAGCTGAGATTGGAAGAAACTGGGACCAGGGAGCCTTAAGAGTAAAGCAGAAGGCTGAACCCTCGTAGACGTCACCTGCCACTTTGCTTCAATACATGACCATTGACTTTAGATGAGAAAGTAGCTCTTACGTACCTTGAGTTGGACTCCTTAGGGCTTGTGACTGTAAGCGTCTCCCAAATAAATACACTTTATAAAAGCCAACAGAATTCTGGTACTTTGCATCAGGACCCCTTTGCCTGATGAATACAGTGCTCAAATGAGATGATGAGAGAAGGCAGGTGGAAGCTCTTTGTAAACTGAAGGTCAGTAATAATTTCAGGAAAACGCTCTTTTCAGTTCTAGCTTGTCATAGTATTCTTTATGAAGTTAACTTGCTTTTGTTCAGCACGCCCTGATTTCCTTCTGCACTGGGGTTATTCATAACTGATGTCAAAACTCCACTTTTATCACTATTATTAAGAATCAAGTAAATATTATTGAGTAAAATATTATTAAGAATCAAGTGAAACTATTTTTTTTAAATAGTATCTGGTCACAGTATCACATCCTACAACCACAGATGTTTGAAGCTCAATGGAGCTACATAACCTCATAGTTAAACTGGTGATCTAAAGAATATCATTTATCTAAGAAAAGAATTGTAATGTGCCAATAATGGTTCTCTTATGCTATTTAACATTTGACTTTTATAGTACTCTAAAGTATAAAAATTGTACAGACTTAAATACCTGTCAGCCACCAGTTTCTTCTGCTCAAACAGCCACTGTTTTAGTTTCTTATTTATCCTTCCAGACATTTACAGGTCATATAAAAGCAAATTCAAAGGGATCATCTCTTTTTCTTTCCCCTACAGAAATTAGAGCATAATAGGTACAAAATTCTGTAGCTTGCTTCCTCCCCAAATGATTAATACCTTGGCTATATTTTCCACATTATTATGTAATGAACTTCCTTATTCTGATATGTATTAAATTCCATTGTATTGATGTATCATAATTTAGTAATACCCTTCCTTCTTCATGGGCACTTAAGTTATGACTGTTCTTTTGGTATTACACATGATGATATAATACGTTTCAATATGGCATATTGTACATGTGTATGTGTATCTGTAAGATACATTTTAAGAATGTTATTGCTGGATTTTGTGTTTTTGTATATTTTAACAAGTAGCCATCCACAGCAGTTATACCAATGTATAGTCTCACCACGTCCATACAGTGTCTACCCTGCACACTTGTCCCTGACTATTCCAGGGGGATCATCATGCTTTAGCATCTCTGCCATCTGATTGGCAATAAATGCTTAATACCAGGAAAACTTCCATTATTGTTCACATTTTTTTCCTTTTTCTATTAATTATTTGTCAAATAATTTCATAGGAGCATTTTCTATAAAATAAAGATGTTATCCCTTTGTCTGTGATAGATATTGACAATATTTTTTCCAAATTAGTCTTTTGTCTCTCTGCTTGGTTTATGCTATTTTTTTCATGCAGGTTTATTCATTTAATGGAAATTAATCAGTATTTAATTACAGATTATTGTGATTGTTGATTTCTCATAAATAGAAAGCCATTCCTCAGACTGAAGTTATAAAATAATTTTCAATGGTTTCCTCTGGCATTTTAACAGTTTACTTTTGAAATTTATGAATTGCATTTTTTGAAATTTTTCCTCAAAATGGGAAACATTGGCTTCTCAATAGTAACAACACTATTTTTAGTAAAGTAAATTATTTCTTGTTCACTGATTCAACATGCCACCTTTATTGTACTCTAAGCTCATATTTATTTATGCCTACTGATAATCTATTGTTTACCCCAGTGATTGATATCATGTCCAATTATCACACTAGTCTTCTTTAGTTTCTCAGAGTTTTAAAGTTCACATACTTTATTACATTTATATTTTGTTGTTTTATAATTTTTGTTATTGTATAAAGTGTCTTTCTTCTACTAAATATCTCAATTATATGTTTGCTGAGTATATAAATGTATATTTCTGTCTATTTATTTTGCAATCACTATATAATTTAATTTATTCATTATTTGAGGTAGTTTTTAAGTTTTTATTTTTAGATTTACCAAGTTAAGAAGCATGTTATCTGTAAGTAGTGATAAATTTATCTATTCCTTTTACATCTGTATATCCTAATTTTCTTATTTTTTATAATTGTTTGGCTAATATATCCAGAACAATGTTTAACAATAGGGATGATAAGAACAATTATTTTCATGCCCTTGACTTTAGCACAAAAGCATCAACTGTTATTCATTAAGTTTAATGGTAGAGTATTGACTATTAAATTTTCCCATGTCAAAATTCCTAGGATTAAATTTTGATGCATTTGGTTGTATGAAAAGGTTTAAGTACAATTCACTAACATTAGAGGAAAAGAAAAAGAAATAAGGATAAATCAAAATTAATATCTTATATTCACTTAACAGATTATTTACAACAGGAAAAGGCAAGTCACAGGGTGGAAGAAAACAGGGAAGAAATGAGGTCTTTGCAGACATACTGGTTAAGTTAAGACGAGGTCACACTGGTTAGGGTGCCCTAAATTGAGAGCATGGTCTCCTCATAAGAGGAACCAGAGAGACATGCACACTGCGGGAAGAAGTCATGTGAAGATGGGGGCTGAGATGGGCGATGTGGCTGCCAGGCTGAGAGCACCAAGCTAGCCAGGAGCGCCGAGGCTGGAAGAGCAGGGGAGGGTCTGCCCCAGAGCCTGTGGAGTGAGCGTGGTCGGTCCTGCTGGCACCTCGGTTCTAGACTTCCACCCTCCAGAAGGAAAATGCCCTCCTGTTGTTTAAAGCCACTCGGTTTGTTGTACTTCATGGTGGCAGCCCTAGAAATTTAACACAGACTCCCATCCACCAGATTATGTAACAAACTTTAACAAACCAGTGAGAAATAGACGACTTAATATGAAAAACGAGCTAGGGACTGGCACAGGCACTTCAGCAAAGATCATACCCAAATGACTAATAAACATGAAGGTGCCTAACCCCCTTAGTCATCAGGAAAACACAAACCAAAAAAAAATTATGATCTGGTTATAGACTCCCGAGGATGGCTACAATTAAAGATGACAATACCAGGTATTGATGCCACTGTGGCATAAATGGAGTATCATGTCATGCTGAAGGAAATACATGCTGGTGCAATTTGAAAAACTGCTTCGACGTAACAACAAAAATTGCATATGTACATACCATGTGACTCAGAAATTCATGCCCTTGTGCAACAGGAGACATATACAAGAAGTTATACGGCTGCATTATTTATTGTAACTAGGAACAGGACACTATCTGAATATTCATCAACAATAAAAAAGGATAGTCATTGACTGATAGAAAAAATATACAGCAGAAACAAGAATCTCACTGATAACTACTTCAGGAAAAATTTCCTACACGTACAGTATGCCCTTTAATATGTAGATTTGCCTTTAGTCTAAAACAAATCATAAATTATTTATTTACATATTTGTTGCATTTTATAAATTTGGGTTGATTCTTCACAGACACCAAATTTCTTGTATTGGCTATACTTTACCTGTTTTTAATGTTCTCTATAATGACTTCATTTATTTAAATTTTTAAAAACTTTCTCTCCCCTTCCCACCTCCCCCCACCCCCATTGTCTGTTCTCTGTGTCCATTTGCTGCGTGTTCTTCTTTGTCCACTTCTGTTGGTGTCAGCGGCATGGGAATCTGTGTTTCTTTTTGTTGCACCATCTTGTTGTGTCAGCTCTCCATGTGTGTGGTGCCATTCCTGGGCAGGCTGACATTTCTTTCCCACTGGGCAGCTCTCCTTATGGGGCGCACTCCTTGCGCGTGGGGCTCCCCCCTATGCAGGGACACCCCTGCATGGCAGGGCACTCCTTGCGCGCATCAGCACTGTGCATGGGCCAGCTCCACACGGGTCAAGGAGGCCTGGGGTTTGAACTGCGGATCTCCCATGTGGTAGACGGATGCCCTAACCACTGAGCCAAGTCCACTTCCCTATAATGACTTTAAATGTCTGATTCATTTTAATGTTTTTCTCACATCTAACCGTTACCATCTGTATTGAGTATCTTTTCCGTTTGTATTTCTTTCCAATTTGTTTCAATTTAGGTTATTATTTCCTGTTATCTGTATTTTACCATCCTCTCTTGTAATTAGGTCAGGGATTCTTAGCATTTTTTTGTTCCATGGGCCCCTTTGCCAGTCAAGTGAAAACTATGGACCACTCTCAGAATGTAGCAGCAGATAATATTAATTCACCCAACTAGTATTGGATCCAACAACTACCATAATTTTGAAGTATGGATTAGTGTGAGCAATTTTTCACAATATGCAATAGCTGTAATGTGATATGAAATGAATACTACTGTAATTTATTGCGTACATTCATAAGTGAAGGAAATGCTAGATTTCAGTTAGAGGTCAGAGAAAATAAAGATAATAAGTTTATTTTTTTCATTTCAATTTCATGGACCTCCTGAAATCTTTCCACAAGCCCCTTGAGGGTGTGTGCACTGCTGATTAAGAACTCCTGAATTATTTTATTTTTCTTTGCATTTTTTTCTTGATTGCTTTCACATCTTCTCTTTTTTGGTCATAATTCATGGATGTGATGGCTTCATCATTATTAAACTTGAGACTCTAGTTTGGCTTAAATTTTCATCTGTTCCAATAATGTTTCCCAAGTGTTTTCTACTGTCAGATCTGCCTATGATTGTTCCTCCATTTTTTTAATATTGTTTACATAGATGCTCTTTTAGTGCTTTCTAATATATTGCATGTCATTAAAACAAGTATATTTTTCCTGTTGCCACTCTTTGTAAGAGGTTCTTGGAAGATAAAGGGCAGAAGTACAGGCTAGAATTTCAGTTTGTCCAGTTTTCGCAATGCAGACCAGACTCATTCCTTCATTGCTTCCTGCAAATGTGACGTGGCTGTTCACGGGGGGAAATGAGTGTCGGGGCTCCAAGGCCACCAGGCCATATGCTTTCTAAATAGTTTTCTACTTCTTTATTCATTCTAATTTTCTGCCCTGCACTTGCAAGCCTCTTATTGAAAACAGCAGATATAGGTTTCTCAACCATAGTTGGGCTTTTTGCATTTAAGAAGTACATTATTTATTGGCTCTGTCTTGATATTGAGCTCTTCTTTGGCTTAAAATGAAATTTTATTTTCCCTTTAATTATTTTATTTTTATCCATTTATAACAGTTAAAGGACTGTTATTTTGGAGTATGATGGAAATCAAGAAATCAGAGGAATAAGATAGGTGTCAAGGCTTATAAAGTAAAAATAATAAAATAAAATAAATAAAATGTCTCAAAGAATCTTATCTGCAAAAGTTAATGTACCTTCTTTCTAAAATGCTGTCATTAATCTCACATGTTCATAAACTATGATCATCTTTCCTCCTTACCCCCTGTCCACCAGCCTGTAGATTTCTTCAAACAGGGTTAAGCCATCTAAGACAGGCTACTGTAAGTGTCAGTTTTGGTTAGACATCTCAATGCTATATTAAACTAATTAGACATGTGCATATAAATGTGGGTTTAGGCAAACTGCCCCAGCTATGGCCTTGGAGTTGTAATTGTAAGTCTAACAACTACCCAAATTCCATCTATTCTGATAAAGTTTAGAATTACTTATTTTTTTAATCGAAAAGAAAAAACAATCACCATAGTCCCACTTTCCTAACAGTTAACAAGAAGATGCATTTCTTTCTACTCATTTTTTTACTGACTTTATTTTTGTGGGTTTATTGTGTTGTTTATACTAATTTACTTTTTTCCTTAGTATTACCATGTAGTATTCCACATTCTTCGACTATTTCTTGTTTTTTCAGTCAAAAAGCACAATATCTCACCTAAAATATATGCTACAATATTTAACTTTTCTCTTACTGGGTATTTAGCAATTTCTATAATTTTTGTTCTAGTTCCGTGATAGTGAACAGATGGCAGACAGGTCCACTGTCTTCAGGCTTGCCACCCTGTAAGTCTGGGTGTGCTTCTCCGTTTTGTTTTACCATGATGCTCTCAGCAGGGTCTCTCCACAAGAGTTGAGCTTTGATAAGTCCTTCACCACATGTCCACCAGAAAGTGAAATCTTGTTGTACTGAGTTAATTTTAGCATGTTATATGTGATTTAACATACATTTTTATGTTTCTCAGAAGAAAAGGCAGAGGAAATGATCTCTGCTTTTAAGAAATATAACAAATACATATATATAACTTATTTCATTTTTGTCAGGAGAGTAAGCATAGAAACTTACCTTTTTATCTAAGGCATAGCAAACATAAACCAATTTTTATTTTGTCTTGGTCTATGTAGCAAAGTAGAGAAAATGTACACAAAATATGCATAGTTGTTCTAAGATCCTTGTGTTTTATCTGGAATACTGTGGCAGACAGGTTAATGGTCTGCCAAGGACGCTGACCTGCTGAGCCCTGGGAGCTGTGAATGGGCCACCTCACCTAGAAAAAGAGACTTTGGAGATGTGACTACAGAAAAGGACCATCAGACTGGAGAGAGGAATTTTGTATTCCATCCAAAGCATGTTCCTCATCTTAGTCTGCATTCCTGTGGATGTGAACCCATTATAAATAGGGCCTTTTGAAGATGATAGTTTTAGTTAAGGTGTAGCCTTAATTTTGTAGTAATAAAGGTTTTATAAAGAGAATCGAGAAGTGACAGAATCCAGAAAGCAGAGGATATTGCTATGTGACAGGTGGAGGGACACAGCCAAAGATATTTACAGGTGGTCAGCAGGCTGTGGCCTTCAGGAAGAAAGCAAACCTTGCTGGTATTTGGATGTTGATCTTCTTCTAGCATCAAAACCAAGAACCAATAAATTCCCATTGTTAATCCAAAACCAGTTGTCCTATTTTGATAGGTAACAGCTCTGGCAAACTAAAGGAGAGATTATTCTGGATTATCTAGAAGGGACCAGCCCAACCCCAGGAGTACTAGGACAGGATGAAGCTTGCTGTGGATTCCAGGAAAGATTGTGTCCTCAGCTAATCCATTCCTGCCCATGTAAATCTACTGTCAGTGGGAACCCTTGATTAA
Organism: Dasypus novemcinctus; assembly: GCF_030445035.2. NCBI lineage: Eukaryota > Metazoa > Chordata > Mammalia > Cingulata > Dasypodidae > Dasypus > Dasypus novemcinctus. Next base: position 2,141,853 of record NC_080677.1, read on the forward strand.
ATGACTTCTAAGGAACTCTGATTAGATTGATTAGATTGCAGCACCGAGGGTGAGTCTTAATCCTCTTACTAGAGTCCTTTACAATCATAGGACAAAAAGCAGCAAACACAGAAATAAGAGGCAGAGATAGAGAACCCCCGAGAGGCTGAGAGACAAGACCAGGAGGACAGAGGAGAGACGAGCTGTAAACCTGATCACCCCCAGCTGCAGCTCAGAGAGAAAGCATCTTCAGATGATGTTGCCATGTGCCTGATGGCCCTCAGCTGCAGCTTGGTGGGACAGTGTCTCTGATGAAGCCCTGGCCTCAGAACTCTGAGCTTTTAGCCTAGTAAATTTCCATTATAAATCCAGACCCATGTTAGTCATACTAAAAAAAATAAATTTGTGATGCTTTGCACTACTAAGTTTAAAATAATTTGTTGCAGCAGCAATAGAAAATGAATAGAGATACCACAGGCACTTTTTCTTCATTTTCCTGTGGGTCCCTAATATTGGGAATTCCTTCATTGCCTAAATTTGCCTTCACTTCTAGGATAATGGAGCTAAAACTTAAAGGTCAGTTGGCAGATACTTTCTCCTTGTCTATAAATATGTTATTGTTTATTTGCAAATGGACTGAGTTGGAGATTCGTTTGCTGAGATTTTGAGTAGTAACATATCAAAAAAGAAATATAAATAATAGACAAATACCCAAACAAATAACACAAGTTGAAAAAAAAAAAGAACTAAAGTAAAACTCGGTAACTAAGATAACTGAACCAGAAAACTGTTAGATTTTTTTAAATTCAGAAAGTAGTTTCATCAATAATATATACTATTCCACCCTGATATTGTATACATTCAAGGTGACACCAGCTTTTAAAAAGTGATGACAAATTAAAAATAAAATACTTAGCAACTATCAGCAAACTTATCCCAACTCTTCTCATTTATCTGTTTCCTTGAAGTTTTTGTTCATTTGTAGTTTAGTAGTTGGTAGCCTGGCCATATCCCTCCGATCAGCCTAGAAGTTAATTCTGCTTGAATCAGTGGGTTTTCATCCAGTTTCCTCATTCCTTAGGAAGATTAAGTCTAGGCGTGTGTGCTGTATTCACAGCAGCAGCTGGCAAGGTACTGGGAAGCCTTTCTTCATGAGGCAAAGGCCATCTCCTAACAGACCAAGGACACCAGAGCTCCCTGCCTGACACTGCCTTTCACGCATGTCCTTCTTCACCTCGGATGGACCCCATGGTGCTTCTACTCCAAATAAAAACCCTTTATAAAAGCCAGCAGATTTCTAGTACTTTGCATCGGTACCCCTTTTGGCTGATTAATACACTAGATAATTTTTTTTAAAGTACCAGATAGCATTCTTGTATTACAATTTGAATGGAAAGTTTACTCTTCCAAATGATTTCACCATATTTTAAAATCACAATCATAGTGAGGTCTAATTGAAATAAATGCTGGAAGACTAGTTATTTGAAGACCCACTTAGAACTGAGAGACTCCCCAGTATCTCTTCTGGTTTGCCTAGCTGTGCTGCTTGTGTTGTAATGCCTTTGGTGATGAATAATTCTTAGATGGCTTTCCTTTAAATTAAAACTAACTTCAGCCAAACTAAGACAATTCCTTGTTTAGATGGTTTGAAATATATTCTAGAGTCCTTTAATCCATATCTCTATCAATATCTCAAATTGCCTGAAGTCAATTGTACATGCTTTCCCAACATTAGCTGAAAGCACTTAAGCAACTTCAGAGATAAAGAAAATAAAATAATATAATTGGAGCATTATGAGCAGATGGCCAAAACAGCATCCAACTAAATGCTCTTAGGAGGCAAGAGCCAGTGTATTTACCAAGATGTCTACTGTGTAAACAGAAAACTTACACAGAAATAGTCAATGATTTAGCATCTCTGACCAGATCAATGACATAACAAAGAGAAACAGAAATTGTCTGGAATAAATGGTTTATCTATACAGTATTCTCCTTAAACTTTCCACTTCTTCATCTAAACTGACAAATGTATACATTTATCATTTGTGTGTATATTATAAAGAAAATGCCAGCAATACTACCTTATTGTTCTGTCCTTTAAGAGAACCGCTCAGTGTCCTGTCCTGTCAATGTCAGGATATCAGAGCTGAAAATCCATTACCTACCCATGGGCATAAGAGAGCGTCCATGTCTTCCCAGCTTCCTTTAAGGTAAGCAGCACTGCGTTCAGTCATTTGTAAAGGGCAGGTAGATATTTCAGCTCAATGGCATTTTTTTTTTTTTACAGGATAACATTTGTCTGTTTATAGAGTTTTATTTTTTAAATGAATTCATTTTAAAGCAAAGTTCTTGAACAAAATAATACCTTCATACATATAGTATCTGTTGGTCTTATTGTTTTCTGCTAAATTTATGAGGCCATTCTCCGTGTTGTTGACAATTTATGGCACATTTAACTCCAATTCTTGGTCTGTTATCATTTGTCAGTTTCTGCTTTTTCATTAAAATAGATGGAAAGCAATAAGAATCAGTTTCCTGCCACACTATTATGACACCCAGTGCGGTTTATGATTGAGGTTAACATATATCCCAAAGAAAGTTCACATACTGAAATCACTTTCAAGGGCATATTTATAACATGAGCATAGAATGACTAGAATTTTTTTTTCACAAATTTTTAAGAAATAAAATATGGGTAGAAAAAGGCTATGGGCATGTGTGTTCAGTATAGGTTTAAGGGACACTGCAGGACTGATTCATTCTATGTTTTAATAGAATTACAGAGGAAAAAAGCCCAAAGAATAAATGTATACATAATATATAAATGTATGTTAATATATATATATTATTACACACACACACATATATATATGGAGAGAGAGATAGGGATTATAATAAACTGGTTCATGCAATTGTGAGGGGTCAGAAGTCCAAATTCCATTAGGTGGACCTCAGGCTGGAAATTCCACTAAGAGTTGATGCTGAAGTCTTGAGGCAGACATTCTTCTGACCGTTGGAATCTTCAGTTCTTCTATTAAAGCTTCCAATTGACTAATTGATTGGATGAGGCCCACCCCCAGTATAGGGGGTAATCTCCTTATTGAATGTCAGCTGATTCTAAATACTAATCCCACCTATGAAATACCTTCACAGCAACAAGTAGGCCAGCTTTTCCCCAATAATCTAGCCAAGCTGACATATAAAATTGGCCATGACACTCAATACACTTTCTCCTTGGGACAAGGTAACATGGTAGGAGTTTACAGAGGATAGGCTGTGCTATTGTTTTGAAATATTTTATCATCTCCAGTCTCCCTTTATGTTAGTTGAAATACTATTAGTTGATGCAATTATTATGGAGTTTTAATAACATACACAGAATCATTTAATAATTTCAGGATATCGGGTTATAGGGGTATACTGACACTCAATCAATTTAAATACAAGTAATTTTCAGTTTGAAAATTTACTAAACTTCTGTTAATATAAGTTTCCCCTTTCTATAAAAAGAGAATAATAATCCCCATATTTCTAGTTGCTGTGAGATTAGAAATGAGAAAAAAGCAATTTCTGACACAGAACAGAGCAGATACTCTGAGAGGTAATGGTATGTTACTATAACACAAACCAACATTGTTTCAGTAAAAGACATCTAATATTTGGGGGGGGTGGGGTGAGGTACTGGAGATTGACCCTGGACCTCACACATGCGAAGCAGGCACTCAACCACTGAGCTAAACCTGGCTCTATTTTAAGTGAGAGAACATGATTAACATTCAGATCATTTTGATCTGTCTTATTTTTTGTATTTTCTCAAGACAGATTACAAGCAATTTTGTACCTTGCCCTAGAAATTTCTTATAACCCAACTCCTACCTAGGAGGATCCTAGGCTAAAGCTAGGAAGTTATAGCCCTGTGGTGAAGTTAATTCACTGTGATCTAGGAAACTATGGACCAAGTCAAGACTTGGTCAAGATGGATGATTCAGGCCTTAGGCTGGGTTTGGCAAGCCTAGCTATGGCCAACACAGATGTCCCAGGTTAAGATGAAGTTCAAATGGAGAAGAAAGTTCACCACAAATTATGGTCTACCTGGGAAGAAGATTGAGAATGGCATACATAAAACAGAGAGGCAAAAGGTCAATGTCTAAGAAAAAGTTCCAGAAACTGCTCTAGTGAAAGTTAGAAGTACGATGGAAAGCCTTGTGGAGAATAATAACACTTTCTGTAGTTCAATTATGCACTTAAATTCTTCCTGAGAAGCAGCTACATCTGCTAAACGAAGCCATGCTTTTTGGGAATAATTGATTCTGATGCAGACCCCATGGTATATCTGCCTGTCCTGGACATGCCTCTTTCCTTGAGACTTCATTACTTCCATAGAATAAATGATTTGCCATTTGGGGCTCTTGCATTCTTATCCTTTATGTCCTTTCTCTGGAATCCCTTTTCCTGTGTTTCTAGACTATCTTTGACTAGTATATGAGTATTGTGCCATAGCTTACAAAGGTCCATTTCTATTTTGTTCTAAAACATGACTGCAAACAGAGCTTCAGACTAAGGGAAAAGGCACATATATAATGGAGGATGAATTTATGTTCTTCCCACTCAATACAGGCAAGGTATACCCAAGATTCATTCAATTCCCTCCTACGTTTCTTGTGAAAATCTTCTTCCTCCTTTATTTTGCTTCAGATATTAGTAGATCTATATACCTCTTTGATTCCCCTCCCCAAGCTATCAGAGTTGGAAAAGTGATAGAAAAGGGAGTCTTGAATGGTGAATTGTAGGTATCACATAAGTAGTCAGTAAGCCATAGCTTTGGAGGTAAAATGCTTTCTATTGCATTCTCAATCTTCCTTTGTGTAAATTCATCTCTATTGATGGTCTTTTCTTCCACAGGCACTGACAAATAACTGGCAATTGGATAACTGATTTTTATACTTCTTTCTAGATATCAATTTTCCTACTCAGGGCAAGAAAAATAATTGTATTCAATAAATGCATCAATGTAGAGTCACCCAATGAAACAAGTCAAATGTCTAGTTAGTTTCTTCCAAATACTTGGGTTAAAGGCTTTGACTATCATGACATCACAGTCTCCTGATTTTCCTATCTACCTCTCTGGATATGGCTTCTCAGTAAGCTTCAAGGATTCATGACTTTGCTTCTATCTTTTTTTTTTTCTTAAATTTTGACATTTCTAGGAACTGTGTTCTAGTCTAGATTCACTGTCCTTTCATTCTACACACTTTCATCAACTCCATAGACTTTCATTGTCAAGTATATTCAGATGATTCCCCAAACCTATTTCTTTATTGTGCACTTATCGTTTGAGATTTATTAAGATATACTTGCCTGCTTACTGGTATTATTATGTAGTTATCTAGTACTTTCTCCAAACTCAACATTTCCAACTTGAATTCTTACTTTGTCCTCCCAAATGTTTTCCTACAGGGGTCCCATCACCTCCTAGTACCTGGATCAGAAAGGAGGATCCATTTTGTTTCCTTCCTTCCCTTCAACAAGTTTAATTTTATTCAATATAATCAGTTGCTGAGTTGTTTCCTGTACACCTTTCTGATAAAGTCGCCTCTTTTTTATCCATGCTTATAGAACTGTAGATAGCTCAGTCTATATCATTTTTGTCAGTACTGAAATAGCCTAATTAGCCTCCAGTTTTGCTTCTCTCCATTCCAGTTTCTTCTCGGGAGCTAGAAGACATTTCAAAATCATCAGTGGTGATGAAGTACCCATTAATAAAAATCAGTCAGTGATTTTCCATTTTCTGGGTTAAATTTCTAGTTCCTTAAATGCCTTAAAGAGCTATCCAGGACTCTGTGCCTTTTTACATATCCAAGTTTTATGTCTAACCTTTATTACTTCAAGAAGAATTTTAATAGGTATTGCTGTTTCATTTTCACCTTTGCTCATCCTTTTTGTATATGGAAACTTCATATACAGAGATTCCTTACTCAAACAGGTCCCAGAGATGCTTACAGATACTTTCACTTAGCCTTGAGACCTTGATCAGAAAGCTACACTGTGGTGGGACCTACAGAAACTGAGGATAATTAGTGGGTGTTTTCGCCCCATGAATTTGTGGTTTATTGCTACATAATAATAGAATACTAGTACACTTCTCCTCCTACATTTATCCACACAGAAAAAAAAACAAACAAAAAAACAGTGCTAGCAACTTTGATTTTCTCTTTCATAGTAAAACGTATGCATTTACTTTATGTTGCTGATTAAAGAAAATTCCATGTGGTTTGATACACAGTCAAGTATTAGAAAAGGTTAATGTCTTCTTCAAAAAATTAAGGCAGAAATTTCACTTTCACTGTGGCGTCTTCAAATAGGCAACTCAGAACTGACCCTTCATTTATAGAGCACCCTATATAATGAGGAATATGTAGGAAAATAGGCAGTTTTCCACACAAGCTTTTACTTCAAGTGTCTAATGTTTCCAGTTAGACGTGTTTTATTTATAAAGGAACAGATGTTCTCAAAAGCACATAATTGACTTATTTAAAGATCCTGCTCTCTGGACACCAAACTAGAAGACATATAATGTATATGTCAATGACATAAAACAAAAACACACATGGGAGCAAAATTTTCTTAGACTAAAGAGGAGTTTGAGTAAGGCAAGTTCAATAATAATAACCAAGTGAAGTTTTTAATAATTATTGAACTCCTGTGTATTTGTGTGTAATTTGGGCATTGGATATATGATTTATCAGTATTGTCTTCTTCAGCATTTTTTAGAAGCCTTGTTATAAGTGGATTATGGTCACTCTTTTCTTAAATCTAGACTAAAATTAATGCAATAAAAGATTGAGTAGTTCTCTGGGAAAATAATTATCTGAATATTTTTGGGAGGCACTCTCAGTTCTTATTACACAGCCCCCTAATTTGTTTATCACACTTGGACGATATCTGGAGTTGTGTAATGATTTTGAGGGTAGTGTTGGTATGGGTGGTATTCTGATTAAAATAAAAACTTGCTCATTGTGAACATTGTTCCATACTGTTTAAATATTTTAATTTAACACATCAGTTGTACATTCTAATTGGGTCTCCTATAAATTGGATATGCATACGACATTTGCCATGTATAATTTGATAAAAGTGTTGATCACAGTTAAAGCTAAGAATGTTAGCCTTATGTCCCATACACATGGACATTATTTTTATCACTTGTTATTCCTTCCTATGATTGCCCAACCTATTCTTTATAAATAAATCCTTACGGACCTTGAAAGCTGATCCTATTAAAATTCTAGTAAATTACAAATTTTAATATTTCCAGGATAAAATTTGGGGCTTATGAAAATTACCTGGAAATAGACATGTAAGAAAGTAATCAGATAGTTCAGGCCTCATTGTTCTTTTGCAAGATTTAGAAATGGCCTTCAGAGGAGACCAATGGCACTGACATGTAGAGAACGATTATTCAACACTCTGAGGGTCTAGGACAGCCTATGTGCTGAACTTATCTCTCAAAAGACCTTAGTTTTCAGGTCTGTGTGTGTGAACCCTTTTGTAAATGGGACCTTTGAAGATGTTATTAATTATGGTGTGCCCAAACTATAGCACGGTGGGCCTGAGGATGCAGTCCTTAAGGAAAAGGAAATGAGTCAAGGAAGAGAGAAGCCACAGGGTATAGTCAGAACTAAAAGGACAGAACTGTTCTTTCGGTTCTGTTTCTCTTTCAAAGAAACCTGGAAGAGAAAGGAGAAGACACTGCTGTTTGCATCGCGATGTGACAGAAAACCCAAGAGCAAGTTCAAGGATGGGCAGCCACAGCCGGAACGCCAGTCTTCAGGAACAAAGCACTGCCTTGAGGTCACCTCAATTTTGGAATTCTCCTGGCCTCAAAACCATGAGCCAATAAACTCTCATTGTTTAAGCCAAGCCATTTCACCATATTTGTTTTTGGCTGATGAGAAACTAGGACATGAACTTTTCAAATTTTCTTATACTACAGTTGTGTGTCCACCTTCACCCATGCAAACACATACAAACACACAGAAATAAAGAAAAAAGGAAAAAAGAATGATCACAACATCCCCATGTACAAAGTTTGCCTGCTCTCTATTTTCTCTATTTTGTTGTTCCATTATTTTTTCAAAATTTTAAATTTCTATTTTCCTTGATATAATTTCTACATGACTTAATCATTTCCAAATGCAATTGTTAAAAGTCCTAGTGGGATATTTTCCATTGACTTCTATCACTTTCCTGAGAAAACTGGGTAAGCTTCTATTCATACATAGCCCTGGAGTTTCCTACATTTTGAACCAGTGAAATGGAGCTGTTAGGACAATGGTGTTATTTATTATGGTGCGTTATCCAATTGCACTGCACCTGTCCGGATCATAGGTTTGCAATAATGCAAAGAAAATGATTTGAATGGGTCATAGGTCTAATGTGTTAAGCACATAAACAAAGACTGCCCAGGGAGAGTGTTAATCCATGCTCATTAATTTTTGAATTCACATTCTGCAAGTTCATCCAAAAATTTATGAAGCACATCAGAGTTTGGCTTCAGCAGCAATAGAGACATACTGAAACATATGGCTGGGGGGCAGAACCAAGTCCTTGGCAAAGCTCCTGCTGAGAGCCAGGTGAAGTGAAACACAGTTAAAGCACCTCATGGTCCAGAGAGTTACAACTCAGAGAACAGGGCTGCTTCCCAAAGTCTCTGGAACTGTGAAAGACAAAGGAGAGTCATTTTCAATCATTCCCACAGAGAAAATTTGAGCCCTAGCTTAGTGGGTTCTGCTTCTTACAGTATATTTTTATGCATTATCTTTAAAAGTCCCTCAAACTTATTTCTCCATATGTCATGTATATGCATGAATATGGATAGTTAGATGGGTATATATATGTTATATATATATGTATATGTATATAAATGAACCAGTTCCATAATGTAAATTTTAAAAACATACCAAATAAAATATTTCATGTTATTTATTATACAATTTGGTAATGGTTTAAACACTCATCTACATATTATTTTAATAATCCTATTTTTAGTGACAATAATGCCATTCACTATGATCCATTTTTAAAACAAAAACTTGGCAACAATTAGGCTAGTTATTTTACTTTGGTAATTTTTTCCAACAGCTGTCTTACCTGGAATACCAACTCATAAAGACATAAAATCCAAACAGAAGACTGAATCAGAACACATATTCTTCTGTAACAGACCCTGAGTTATAAAATATTTGTTAAAATTTAGAATTAAATGCCCATCTTCAGTGGTGCCAAACATTGTTTTTGAAAAAAAATAATTGGAAGTAGTCACCTTAAAATTTAAAAAATAAGTTTACATGCAAATGATTTATTCCATGTGTTTTGAAACCAATTAGGAATTTAGTTTTTACTTATTTAAATGCACAGGTTCAAATCTTTCCACAGCCAACAAAACTGTATCACTCTTGTCCACTGACGTTGCCTCCTGGTTTCTGCATGTCCTGCCTCACTGGTAGAACTCTCCAGATCTGAATTCCACACATGACATTCACACTCACTGATATCGTTACGTTCGCTTGGCTTCACTTTACATCTGCTCTGCTGTTTTTCCCCAGTGGTCTTCACAGACTTTCTTTGGCGATCCTTCGTTATTCTCTACTATTTGCCTCCTTCCACTCACACTCTCAGGAAAGCCCTCTTTGAACCCCTGGGCCAGGGCAGATCCATCAAACTCCCTCCTGGGATCCCCTACAATTAACCTCTTTTAGTGTCATTGCATATTTCTGCCACTAGGCTGCCGCACAGTGAGGACAGAGGCGGCAGTTTAGTCCTGTTTACCTGGCTTCCTGCTATTCTCCTCTACGGGCTTTTCCTTAGCTCCATCATTCCAAATAGGAACTGGGTGTTAAGCCTTACCTACCTATTCTTGTCCCCACCCTGCCATCTGGAAACTTATTACTTAGTCTTTTTTTTTTTTAATTATTTCTCTCCGCTTTTCCCCCTTCTGCCCGCCCCCCAAGTTGTTCTCTCTCTGTGTTCATTCTCTGTGTGTTCTTCTGTGTCTGCTTCTATCCTTATTAGTGGCACCAGAATCTGTGTTTCTTTTTGTTGCGTCATCTTGCTGTGTCAGCTCTCCATGTGTGCGGCACCATTCCTGGGCAGGCTGCACTTTCTTTTGCACTGAGCAGCTCTCCTTATGGGGTGCACTCCTTGTGCATGTGGCTCCCCTACACGGGGGCACCCCTGCGTGGGAGGGCACTCCTTGTGCGCATCAGCACTGAGCATGGCACAGCTGCACACGGGTCAAGTAGGCCTGGGGTTTGAACCATGGACCTCCCATGCGGTAGGTTGGTGCCTTATCCATTGGGCCAAGTCCACTTCCCATACTTAGTCATTTTGTACAACAATATTTTGAGAACAAGGCCTTTCAAAGATGTCAGTGATTTACTTTACAAAAGACAAATGAAGCACTCACAACAAGATAGTCAAGCAGTAAAGAATTAAGCAAATGTGATAAAATCTTTAAAATAGTAAGCTCCAAGCCTTAGTGAAATGAGAGTAATCATCAACACCCATGACTGAACTCATTGAATGAAGGAAACAAAACTTGGATTTTGAGATTTTTTCTTCACCTCTCCAGCATGTTGAAGTGACTGTAAAAGTTCCATTATATAACTGCCCAGATATTTTTTAAGCCAGGGCTCAAATATCAATAAAACAAGAAAAAATTTGGATATAAGAAAAATCACACTGAGCCTACATTCCTAGAGGTGGAGGTCTATAAAGCCACCATGTATTAGGAGCCCTCTTCGCACACCTGGGTTGGGGGCTTGGATGTGAACTGGACTAGGGGTGACTGAAGAAGAATCTAAGTATTGTAAAGAAGTGGGTCTGATTAGAGACTCCCCATAAAGCCAGGGTCTACAAGGCAGGCAAAGTGATATCTGGCCTAAATAAACTGCATGTTCTTAAATTCATTTATGTAACATAGCCAAGAACCTGTAGGAATCCATCATCCCCAACTTTGCGTGGCTTCACAGGTACTCCCTACCAATTAAACTTACCCTATTTTTCTTCACAGCACTAACATTATTTAATACCATACTATACCATATCATATTGTTGTTAATACACTGTATTAGGTTATACTGGTATATGTATTTCCTTTGCAAACCTGTTAAGTGAAACAGCAATCCTATCTTCTATCTTCATTTACAATAAAGTGTCTAGCATAGAAGTGGTACTCAGTAAATTTGGGGTTAAACAGGTTTAACTCATCTGGATTTTTTTTGTATAAGACATATGGCAAGACTCTTAATTTTTTTTTTTCACAGAGAGGTAAACTGTTGCCACAGACCAGCATTTAATAATCCTATTCGAAAATGGTTCCAAAGGCTCCTTATCAAAATATTAGATATATATGTAAGGGCTAAAGATATGAATAATAACTTTATTTCTCACAAAGGAGACAACAAACAATGTAACTTACCCTTCTCCTAACTCTCCCCTCTTTTATAAATATTTAATCTTAATTTACATTTATTTTAATACAAGGAATTTAGTCATTTTTAAGGTTTTACTTATTTTCTTAATAAATAGGGTTGTCAAACTGTTTTATCAAAATCAATATTAATTTTGCTTTTGAACTCCATTTCTTATTTTGAGTTTCCTTTTCTTCTTGCCAAATTATTTCCTTCAGTAATTTTTTCATCAACAATCTGTTGGCTTTTTGTGCTTTAAGTCATTGTTCAGCTGAATATAAAATACAAGGTTGTATATAGTCTTCTTTCATGCATTTGAACTTATTTTTAAAATGTCCCTGAGTTTTTCTTCTTGCTATTTAGAAATCTACCACTGGCTTAATTATATTTCATTCACTGGTTTCTGTGTATTGTTTCTGGTCTCATAAGAGGTCTCATAAGTGTTTTCTTCCAACTTTGTTTTTCTGTCATTTCATGGCATTATAGCCAGGTGAGTGTGCTTCTTGCATACTTTCAATTTCTCCCATTTTATCTTTTCATATGTTGTTTTTCTGTCGCTCTCAATTCCATACAGCTGGATTCTCCTTAGCAGTATGGTGGAGTTGTAACCCTCTCCTCCACATTCCTTCCTTCTGTTTCAAATATTCCAAATCTCTTCATTTATTTATTTGAGCTGCATTCTGGATCATCTCCTCAGCACTATTTCCAACTCGACAATTAAGTATGCCTACATACAGTTTTACATTGAAATCATTGCCTCAAAGCGATTGTATTTGTTTCCTTTGTTGCAAATTTAGAAGCTTAAAAGTGGAGAAATTCATTCTGTTACAGTTATGTAGGCCAGCACTAGCCCAAAGGCAAGGGGTCAGCCTGCTTGTTCCTCAGGAGATGACCAGAGACTCTGTTTCCTTGCTGTTTCTGGCCTCTAGAGGCCACAGTGTTCTCTTTTGAGGGCAAAGCCCCTTCCTCTATCTTCCAAGCCAGCAGTTTCACCCCTCTGACCTCACTTCCATCTCCTTCTCTGTCTCTGAGCTGATTCCCCGGTCTCCCAATTGCCCTTGTAAGGACCAAGTGATTATGTTGGGTCCACTTGGATATGTGATGTTTCTCTTACTATATAATATAATATTTCACAGGTTCTGGAGATTAGCATGTGCATATACTGGGATTGTGGAATTATTCTGTGTGCCTCAAAGATTATTGGCCACATGTTACCAGGAATCCCATTTCCTTGCAAATCTGCAGGATAATTAGCCTCTTCCCTTCTTTTGTTTATTCCTATAAATCTTTAAAGAAAGATAAGGTGTCAGAAGGCATGCATCAGCTGAAAGCATTTGACATACTTCATATATTTTCTATTTAAAATAACATTGTTATATAATCACATATATTCCCTCTACTTTCCATCTTCCTGAAGTCCAATCAGAGACCCTCCCCCAAAAGAAAAGAAAATGAGAGAAAGAAGTGTGCCAGCTGTCAGACCATGTGTACAATCAGACCACTGCACCTTTCCTTGGGGTAGACTGTTAACGCTGGTGGCTCCAATGGACCGTATTTCCCCACTTCCCTGCCCCTGGATAGGCCATACTCACCTTGACCTCGGGTTTGACCATGGAACTTACTTTGGCCAATTTGACATTAGCAGGAGTGATGCAAGCAGATGATAGCTGTCGGTGAGTTGAGGCTCGTCCTCTTGGAATGTTGTCTAGGACATCCAGTAGGAAAATGGAGTTAAACTACGAACAATGACAGATATATAGAGTGAAATCTTGCAGTTTGCAATGTCTTTTTTGGAAGTCCCAGCTTCCACGGAGTGCTCAGCTAATTGCAGCTGTAGGTAAGACATCAGGGATACCATATGGAGCATAAGAACAGCCTAGCTAATCACAGTTAACTGTACTGGATGGCAAGACATGATCCATCACTGCTGTTTCACACCACTAAGCTTTGTTTGTTATGCATCAACACATAGCTGAGAGACCCCTTAACAGTATTATATTCAATAGCAATGTTCTCCTTCTCACTAAATGCATGGTGAAGCTAGCCCAAGCAAGATATTAGAACATGGAAAACATAAATGTTTTCATGACATAATAAAAAGTAAACAAACTATAGAAAATCTCAAGTTTTAATTTTCTCCCTTTGCCATAAATTCTATAAATTAGCACATTTAAGTGTGATTCGCTTAAATGTCTATATGCCATGCACTTCCACTGTCAGTTTACTATGTTTGTGTGTTCATTTGTCATATGTTCTACAATGCAGAGTTGTTCTCAGTTGGAAAATGTCTCCTCTCAGCTTTTTCCTCCCACTTGGGAAAATATGGGTACAATACTCTTCACATTTTAGAATTTCTTCTCTTTGTCAATAATGAAAGAGTAAATGAAAGCAGGGGATGCTCTCTTCAGGCCCCCAATGATACAATGCAGTTAGACATTGGCATTAACTCTGATGATAAAGGGCTAAGTTTTCAAGGATGGGTAGTTTTCTGCTTGGATCTGCTTGACTTCTGTCATTCACAAGTTGTTTGTTCCCCCAAGCTTTAAATTCATACCAATGAGTGTTTAATTTGTTGGTAGGCTCATTTAAATACCTGACTCTCCTTCCTGGATTAAAATACTCTAGAGTTTCAGGTAAGAGATTTCCACATCAGGTCTTAATAGTTTACATACCTAATCACTGAGACAGCATATTACTCATTTCATTCCAGAATGATACTCCAATCCCTAAGATAGCACCTTTTTATTAAATCCATAAAGCAGTTCTATCAGTTAGGATCTCCATAACCTTTAGGTCATGTCCCTTCCAGGGGCACCAACACTAAGTTTAGGCAGTTTAATTAAATTGACTAAAAACACTTAACGCAATGCTAGAATGGTTCATTATTTGCCCAGATGGCACTTGCTGTCTCTTAGAGCAAAGTCAGATATTTTTATAGGGCATGCAGGGAACAGGAATCTGGGCTGGTTTCTTAAGACTCCCATAGAGAAGTACCATGAATGTGGTGGCTTAAGACATTTGAACTTTATTCTGCCATAAGTCTGGGGAGTAGAAAATGGAAATCAAGGTGGCAGGAGGGCTGTCCTCTCCCTGAAAGCTCTAGGGAAGGATCCTTCCGACCCTATTCGTAGACTCGGGTGGAGTTGCTAGTCCTTGGAGTTCCACGTGGAGCTGCCTAAATCCATTCTGCTCTGACTTCATGTAGATTTCTACCCTGTGTATCTCTTTCTTTGTATCCTCTGTTCTTACAAGGACACCAGTCAACTGGATCTTGCTCCAGTAAGACCCCACCTTACCTAATTACATCTGCAAAGACCCTCATTCCATTTCACTTTTACAGGTACTGGGGGTTAGGACTTCAGCACATTTTTGGGGGGATACAATTCAATCTGTGACAAAATGTAAGGGTTTTTATTTAATCAGTGGAAATTAAAACACTGTATCTCATATTATGATAAATGGGAAAAGCTTCATTACAGAGCAAAATTTAGTGGTTAAAAGCATGGGCTCTGGAATTAGAGCACTTGAATCAAATTCCAGGTAAGATAGCTAAGCCTACTGTACCTTAATTTCCTCATTCCTAAAATGGTGGAAATAGATGTCTCATAATATTATCATGCATCATAAATATGTTAATACATATGAAGCATTCAAAAAGTGCCTATACTTGGACCCCAATATGTGTTGTCTATCATGATCACTTTGATACAACTATTGCTAATGTAATTCAAGCTTTTGAAAGAACAAAAGCAAACCATGCCAAGGATTATCTTTTTATAAAATTGCTCCTTTTGTGGGATGCCCATACTGTCCAGGCAGCAGAGTAAAATATCTCCAAAGTCTGAAAAGTTGTGTTATTTCCCACCAGAATTACGAATTCCAGATTTTAGAGCACACACTCTCACTGGTAAGGGTAATTTAAAAAAGTGAAGTTTATTGCCAGTGAAAGTACTAATAGGCATCCTCAGAATTATCAGGATTAGGGGGCTATATTGGAAAGGATAAATAAAGCTTTCTTAATTTCAAATGATCCAGTGGTCATAATTAGGTTACAATTTAGTATATGACTCTGTAGGTCTTTTACATTAGAGAAGTTGTAGGTTTACAGAAAGGTCATGCAGAAAATACAGAGGACCTAAAATGTCAGCATTTTTTAACATTATACATTAGTGTGGTATATTTGGTACAATTGATGATAGAATTTTATTAAAATTGTTGTATTAAACATAGTCTATATTTTACATTTGGGTTTATGAAGTTGTACAGTCCTATGATTGGCCTTTTTTTTCCCCTTTTTATTTCTCTTCCCTTCCCTGCCCTCCTCAAATTGTCTGTTCTCTGTGTCCATTCGCTGTGTGTTCTTCTGTGCCTGCTAATATTCTTGGCAGCAGCACCAGGAATCTGTGTCTCTTTTTGTTGCATCATCTTGCTGCATTAGCTTTCCTTGTGTGCAGTGCCACTCATGCGCAGATTGTATTTTTTTCACGCTGGGTGGCTCTCCTTACAGGGCACACTCTTTGCACATGGGGCTCCCCTACAATGGGGACACCTCTGCATGACACAGCACTCCTTGCACACATAGCACTGTGAGTGGGCCTGCTCATTACACGGGTCAGGAGGCCCTGGGTTTGAACTTTGGACCTCCCATGTGGTAGGTGGATGCTCTATCCATTGAGCCAAATCTGCTTCCCTGATTGACCTTTTAATTTATCCTAGACACATATATATCACGCACAATTTCCCCTTTAACCAAAATTTCAGATATATAATTCAGTGGTGTTAATTAGATTCACATATTGTGTTACCATCACAACTATACATTACCAAAACCTTTCCATCACCCATACAGAAATTCTGTACCAATTAGGAATTAACTCCCCATACCCTACCCTACCCTAGTCCAAGTCATGCTAAAAGTATTTTAGGTTCTGACTATGAATTTGCTTATTCTAATTATTTTGTATTTTGTGAAATCACGCAATAGTTTTCCATTTGAGTTGTGCTAATTTCATTCTTCAAGGCTCATTCATGTTGCAGCATGCATCAAGTCTTTGATCCTTATCACAGCTGAATAATATTGCATTGTATATGCATACCACATTTTTTTATCCTTTCATTGGTTGGTGGACACTTGGATGACTTCTGTCTTTTGGTAATTTTGAATAGTGCTACTACGAACATTGGTGGGCAAATATCTGGTCCAAACCTTGCTTTCAATTCCTTTGGATATATTCCTAGAAGTGGAATTTCTGGGTCATAAAATAATTCTATACCTAACTTTCTGAGGAATTGCCAAACTGTCCTCCACAGTTGCTGCACTATTTTTCCATTTCCATAAAAAAATGAATAGGAGTTACATTTTTTCCATTCCCCCCCCCCCATTATCAACACAGTGCATCTTTGCCATTGATTCAAGAATAGTATAGTATTTCTGTTATCTATGGTCCATAGGTCACACCAATTGTATTTTTCCCATGCTTCTCCATATTCCTGCCATTCTGCTTTAGTGACACTTTTGCATCTCTACCTTGTCTGATGATATTATCTCATAATCTGTAACAAATATTCCACCATGGTGTGGTGTGTTGGTGAAATGGTGGTGTATGAGAATTCTACACATAAGCATGATTGTTTTGTAATAAGAATATATTTTTAAAAAATAGTAGAGTGGTTGGGGGGAAATACACCAAGTATAAGATATGGACTATAGTTAGTAGTAATGTTTTGACAATGCTCTTGCATAATTTTAGCAAATGTTTCACAACAATGCAAGTTGTTGGTGGAGGGGTGATATGTGGGACCCCTATCTGATTTTGTGTGTGGTTATTTTGTAAGTTTACAACTTTTATTATGCACTTATTGTTTATGTATGTTCATGTATGAATGATATACTTCAGTAAGAATATATGACAAAATAAAAACCATGAATTAGTTCCTATTTCTCTGCATCCTCTCCAATACTTGTTATTCTTGTTTTAATAGTAGCCATTCTAGTGGGTATAAAATTGTATCTCATTGCAAATTTTATTTGCATTTCCCTAATAGATATTGAGGTTGAATATCTTTTCATGAGTTATTTTTGCCCTTTTGTATATGTTTGGGGAAATATTAATTCAAGGCTTTGGCCCATTTTCTGTAGGGTTGTTTCTCATATTATTATTATATATTTTTAAAGATACATAGACCACACAATATGTTACATTAAAAAATATAACAGGTTCCCATATACCTCCACTCCCTACCCCACCCCCACTCTTCCCACATCAGCAACCTCTTTCATCAGTGTGGCACATTCATTGCATTTGATGAATACTTTTTGGAGCACTTCTACACAGCATGGATTATACTTTACACTGTAATTTACTCTTTCCCCCAGTCCATTCAAAGGGTTATGGCAGGATATGTAATGTCCTGCATCTGTCCCTGCAATATCATTCAGAAAGAACCCAAGTCCCGAAAATGTGCCATATTGCACATCTTCTTCCCTCTCCCTGCCCCCAGCAACTCCCATAGCCACTGTCTCCACAGCAATGATAGTTTCTTCCATTGCTAGAGGCACAATAATTCTATAATAAAATACCAGTGAGTCCACTCTAATCCATATTTTATTCCCATGCTGAGGACCCTGGGATGGCGATGTCCACTTCACCTCTAAATCAAGAGGGAGGTTAGATCCCATATGGCTGATAGACAGGAGTCTCCTGCTTGCAGTTGTAGACTCTCTCAGTTCCCTGGTGTGGTGGTTGACCATCCTTACCTCCCTGTCACCTGACCTGGGTAAGTCTAAGGAACCAGAGATTAGGTGTTGCAGCTCTGCTGAGGCCCAGAGCCCAG
Organism: Dasypus novemcinctus; assembly: GCF_030445035.2. Lineage (NCBI taxonomy): Eukaryota > Metazoa > Chordata > Mammalia > Cingulata > Dasypodidae > Dasypus > Dasypus novemcinctus. Next base: position 2,160,137 of record NC_080677.1, read on the forward strand.
TTGGCACATGGCCAGTCCAGAGATTCAAGTCTCCTGAGCATACACCAACTCCAGTGCCAACAACAGGTTCAGTAAAAATCACAGAAGAGGCACGTGTAGAGAGGTCACATCTGAGTTCAGTCCATCACACTCAGGAGCACAAATTCCAAAGTAGGGCCCACTGGCAAGGCACTGAACTCCAGAGCTATCTGCCATAACTGTAGGACCTAAGTGTCTGTGTAGCCCTCAGGAGCACCACTACTTGGGGGTGTATCTACTTTGGCTGTCTCTGAGATCCTGCTGAGCCATGTGTAAGCGGGACCCCTCTGATAACATTCTGACTCATTTTGAAGTCTCTTAGCCATGTAAACTCATTTGTCTTTACCATTTCCTCCTTTTATTCAAGGTCTTTTTCTAGTTACATCACCAGCTGGTGCTTGGTAGTAATTGCTTGGCACCAGAGAGGCTCATCCCTGGGTCATGCCCCATGCTGGGGGGGAGGTAATACATTTACATGCAGGGTTTGGCTTAGAGAGTGGCCACATGGAGGTTCTGAGGAGGTAACTCTTAGGCACCCTGCAGCTGTAGGCCTAGTTGCAATTTCAAGCACACAGGCTCATAAGCATAGACATCAGTATCAAGGGCTCATCACTAGACCATCCTTCCTCACTGGTCTTTGCCCTTGCACTTGGGGAATTGTTGCTGCTCCATTGGGGAGTGTGATAGAGCTCCCTGGAATGGGCACTCAGCACTCCCTCATTTGTTGTGTGAAACTCTGTCACTATGTCAATCCCCAATGGACTTGCGAACAAATCTATAAACCCTATATGCTTGCCCTGGAGAACTCCCTCCCACCCATGCCTCCCCCATCAATGACAGCCCACACCAGTGCTCCTTCACAGCCATAGTGGGACCCCTCTGTGATCCAAATCTTCTTAAAAAAGGAAGCCTAATATATTGCCAAATTCAATTAATAGGAAAATGAAATAGTAATGATAGGTTTAAAGATTAGAAATACATAATAATTTAGAAAAACTAAAATAAAGTAAAAAAGAAATCGGGGTATCAAAAAATGAAAAATATCATAAAAATTTTTTTGCATTTTGCCTTTCATCACTGTAATAAATGTTGCCCTGTATGTACAGTGGTGAAAGCAATCTCTTCTATTTCTTCCTCAGAGTCTACATCCTTTTATGATGATGATGATGAAGATGATGATGTCTTCAAAAACGTTTTAGGTCACAGTAAAGTCACATATAGGATATAGGGACTTGCCATATACCCAACATCAAACAGTCTTCCCCTTCCCCAGCAATGATCTTTTTATATGTGGATGTTACATTTGTGCAAGTGATGTACAGATATTGAAACATAGCTACTAGCCATGGTTCCATTATGGCTACCATTATGGTTTCCATTTTAGACTATACACTTTTATGAATTTTTGGTGAAATTTAATATGACATATGTCCATCATTGCAGGATCATGCAGAACTCTTCCGTTGCCCCTACTTCCCTCTCTTTCATCTGTTCTGTTCCTCTCCCCGCTTCCCCTCAGGGCCCACAGTGACTACCAAGCTTCACTGTTTAAAGGACAAGAGTCATAGATATTTGCCACAATGCTGAGGGCCTGACACACTAGTATATTCTCCCCCATTGGGAGCCACGCATGCTCTTAAGACACACCCTCCCCTCTGTTTGAGAACATCAGGTCTCCCCAGGATGGGGTAAAACACCGTCCTGCTCATTGTATAGATCTCCACCCACTGGTGTAACATGACATGACAAGATGAGCACCCACACACTCCCTAGAAGCCTGCCCAGGTGCACCCTGTGCCAGGTGCCCCCGTCAAACGCCTTAAATCAATAACCATTCCTTAGTATGTTTGCCAAAGAGTTTTCTAAACATTATATTTTGAACCACGTATGTGACAAGCTCCTATGTTCACCTGCTGCCCCCAACCCTCCCCCTTCTTTTTTTTTTTTTTAAAGGAAGCACTGAACCCAACTTGGGAGCTCCCATGTGGGAAGCAGGTGTTCAACTGCTTGAGCCACATCCACTACCTGTCTTTACTTTGGTGATGAAATCCTTCGATACACAAAACTTTTTAAATTTTCATCTATTATTTTTTCTATTGCCATTCATGTTTTTGGTGTTTAAAGTCTTTTTGGTGTAACACAAGATGCTTTCCTATGCTTTCTTCTAGAAGCTTTATATTCATGGTTCTTATATTTAGGTCTTTGAAATATTTTATTTAATTTTTATATATGGTGGGAGGTAAGGGTCCACCTTCCTTCTTTTGCATGTCTATATTCAGTTCCTGACACACTGTTTATTGAGGAGACTATTCTTTATTCTTTGAGTGGACTATTTTCACAATCTTTTTCCATTCTTTCACTTTGAACTTATTTCTGTCATTAGGTCCAAAGTGAGTCTCTTGTAAATGACATATTGCTGGCTCATGATTTTTTTCCATTCTGCCCATCTGTATATTTTGATTGGAGAGTTTAATCCATTAACTATCAGTGTTATTACTGTAAAGCCAGTACTTACATCAGACATTTTGTCCTATGGCTTTTTATATGTTTTATATATTTTTTGGCTTCCTTTTCTCTTTTTGAAGACTCCTTCTCTGTATAGTTGATATTTTGTTGTGTATCTGATTGATCCCTTTTTCATTTCCATTTCTGTATAGATTTTAAATATTTTCTTTGTGGTTCCCTTGGGTTTGAATTACACAACCTAAATCTATAACCTACTAATTTGAAAAGATATGAAATTGGCCTCAATAGCATACACAGTCTCTGCTCCCATATCCCTATGTTCCCCTTTTTATCTTTTTTTTTTTTCTGGTCCCATATATTCTCTTTATATTTTGCATGTTAATTATCAGGAAATATGATTGCTTTTTATTCAATTGTATTCTAACTCTTATATGAATTAAGAGTAGAGCTATACATTAAAGATATAGTACTATTTGTTTTTGCATTTACCCACTTACTTATCTTTACTGAAGTTCTTCATTTATTTGCACTGTTCCATGCCACGTTCTCCTGTCTTTTCCTTTCAACCTGCAGAACTCATTTATCAATTCTTGTCGAGCAAGTAATTTGCAGGTGAACGCTCAAAGGTTCTGCTTACCTGTGAATGTTTTAAACTCTCCCTCAGTTTTGAAGGACACTTTTGCTGGGTAAAGATTTTTTTAGCCAGCAGTTTTTCTCTCAGTACTGTAAATACAACATACTACTGCTTTCTTGTTTCCATGGTTTCTGAAGTTGCTTTTCTCTTGCTGTCTCTGTCATCTTCCAGAGTCCCAAGCAGGTGGGGCATGTCCTTTTATTCATTGTTTCTGAGGGGAGACTTTTCCAGGGAAAGTCTTATGTCACCAAGGGGATGACATCACACTGCCTTCATTTATGAAGGAAGTTTTGCCTGGTATTATAGGATTTTTCTTTCCGCCCTTTGGATATGCAATTCCATGCTCTCTTGCCTCCATGTCTTACATGAGAAACCACCCTTTACTCTTTTATAGTTCCAATATAAGGTATGTTTTGTTATCATTAAGTGATTTCAATATTATCTCTCGGTTTTGTCACTCTGCTGTTTGACTATGAAGTTTCTAGGTATGGATAAGTTTGAATTTACACTATTTGGCTATTTGAGCTTCTTGGATCTGTAGATTATTGTTTTCACTCAAATTTTCAAGTTTTTGGCCTTACTTTATTTCTCTCATTTCCTTCTCAGACTCCTACATTTCAGTAAATTTTGAAATTGTTCTGCCGGTGACTGAGTCTCTGTTCCTTTTTTTCCAATCTTTCTTGTCTATGTTCTTCAGAAGAAGTATTTTTTTTCTTAATCTATCTTAAAATTCACTGATTCTCTTTTTTGCCACTTCAAATCTATTGAAACCCTACAGTGAATTTTTCATTTCCGTTACTGTAGTCTATAATACCAGAATTTCCATTTGGTTCTTTTTGTGATCTGTATAATTTCCATATCCTTACTGAGAATCTCTATTTGTTGATATATTTGGTTAACCTTTACTTTAATTCTTTAAACATGGTTCCCATATGTTCTTTGAATATATTTATAACAGCTCCTTTGAAGCCTTAATTACTAAATCCAACATCTAGGGACACCTAGAGATAATTCTACTGACTGTTACTTCTTAATTTTTGCTAAATATGGGTCATATTTTCTTATTCTTAGCATGTTTCGTACTTTACATTGCTGAAACTGGTCATTCTAGATCATTTTATTAGCAATTATGGGATTTTGTAGATGTCTTTGTTCAATAACAAAACATCTGGGCTCTACCTATGATCTTTATCCCCTCATTGTGTGCATTGACATATCTGCTCAGTTTTATTTTTCCTTGCTTTTATTTTTTAGGCTGGCTTCCTAGGGGAGGTCAGACTGTCACCTGGCTTAGTGGTCAGGCAGTAATTGGACAGAGGTTTCCTCAAATGTCTAAAAGTCAGTAACACCTCCATCTTTTGACCCCGGTTCTGTGCGGCAGAGGGTGAGTGAACTTGCAGTTCTGGGTTTCACATCTTTGTTCACTTTACTTCCTGTTGGTCCTTTCACGTACCCTTTATACCTATGTCCAGGCTCCCACTTGCCTGGATGTATATAATTAGCCCAGGTCCTTTTTTTCCTCTGAAAAACAAACAAACAAACAAACAAAAAGCAACAGAAAAAACCCTCAGTGTACTGGAATTATGGGATTCTACATTCACAAGCCAGTAATGTTTTAATTCCAGAGTGTTAAAATCATTGTGTATGTCAGATTTGTCCAATCTGATATAGGTGGAGGATCTGTCAAACCTTTCTCTTTGCTATCACCACCTGCCCTTGATTACAGGATTTGGTTTGGTTTGGTTTAAATTAACTTGTTAATTTTCTACTGCTGTAGGAAAATGAAATTATTTTTATTATTTAATGTTTTCATTTGCCCATATATATAATTTGCATAAATTTCAAGATATTTTCAATATTACATTGTATTTCATAGAATTTAAGTTTTAAAAATTTTTGGCTATTAATTATACATTTGAGTAGTTTTTTTCATTATCATTTTGAAATAATAATGGTTAATAATTAGAATCTTAACAATGGAATTACTATAATAATGTGCACCTATATTTTTAAAAAATGATGAGATATAATATACATATGTACTCAATTGCATAGAAGGTTTTGCTATAGCAATACAATAGAAAATATGAAGGTCAGCTTATATTTCATTAGTTTTCCATTCTGGTATGAGAAATCACCACAATCTGAGTGGCTTAAAATGACATATATATGTATATTTTTTGTCATAGTTCTAGGTCGGATGTCTGGGTATGCTCAGTTGGCTTCTCCTCTCAGGACTCATGAGACCAAAATCAAGGTGTTCCCAGGCTGTGTTCCTATGGGAAGCTCTGAGGAAACCTATTCCCGAGCTCGTTAGGGCTGTTGGAAGCATTCAGTTCCTTCTCTTTCTGAGTTAGAGGGCCCAGTCTCCCTCTGTCCTCAAGCTAGAAATGGTGTCACCATTTCTTCTTGTATTTTGAATCTCCAACTTCCTGTTGTGTCATCTCTTTTCTGCCTCCAGTCAGAGAGAATTATCTTCATTTGCAGGCTGATGGATGAGACCTGGCAGAGCTGGGTGAACTCTCTATTATAAAGCCCATAGCCTTACATCTATCTATCTATAAATCCCTTTACTATACGAAGTAACACATTCAGTTTCTGGAGATTGGAGCACGGGCTCTTTGGAGAGGTTATTCTGCCTACAAAAAATATGATCAAGCACTCAAAGCTGGTAATTTCAAAATCAAGAATTCAAACAGAACTTTCTATTTCAATACATATTTTGTTGCATTGCTGTTGTTAGTATTAGATTTACAGAAGTAAAGAGAAGAAAATACCAACATAACTACAACTTTTTGCAAAATCTTAATTAAGCAATTTTTTATAATCTTTTTTTTTTCCTGGAGAAAGGAAATTCTAGAAATGCTTGAAGAAAACTAAAAAATGATGTATTATCCTAAGAATAATGATGCGACCACAGTGAATGTGGGTGTATATATTTCCAAGTCTGCTTTACATGCACACATATAATTAGACATGTTAAATTTAGGTTGATTATGTTTTACATAATATTATCATGATAATTTATTTCATCTTTAAATGTAATTCAGGAATGTTAAATATCATTATATTTACTGCCAAAAATGCACCATGATTTTATCATCTGTTTCCTTTTTTGGGATATTTATGTTATTTCAAAATGTTCTTTATTTTATAATAATTTACAGTGAATACCTTTGTAAAAAGACTTTTGTTTTCATTTATTTCTTCCAATTGTCTGGATTCCTTAACAACAAAAGCATGATCAAATACCATAGATTTCTTCCAAATTTGAGAAGGTAAAGCAAACCTTTTTTTCCTTTGGCTAAAGTTGTAAGAATTGTGAAAACATATTGATAGTTTTAAAGTGTTTGGTAGTTACTGCCAATTTGCCATTTATAAAAGTCACAACTATATTAATACAGAAAATAAGATAGTTATTTTTGCTTATTTTGATGGCAAGAACATCTCTGAGAGGATCTAAAATTGGAGTACATTAAATTTCTAGCTATTTTTTTAATTGACAGGACGTTCGCAAGTGTGACCTCCACACTCTGCCTAAGCTCTATTCCATCTCTGATCCCAGTTCACTTCATGGTGACTTTTTTTGTTTCCAAACACTTGTAATACTCATTTTACTGTCATTAAACATAATGCATTAACTCTTGCATAGTTAATCTATTTTATGAATTAACTCCTTTAGGGCACGAAGATGATGTAACAAAACATATGTTATGACCAGGTCAGATATCTTCAAAGGCTCCCTATTGCCTAACAAATGTCAAATAATTTTTTTTTTTTGTACTCTACACCAATTTATAGCAAACTATGACCTGGAGGTCAAATCCAGCTATGGCTTGGTTTTGTAAATAAAGTTTATTGGAACACAGCCACATCCTTTTGTATGTGTATTTTCTATGGAAAATTTTATACCACAATGCCCAAGTTGAGTAGTGGAAACAGAGACTATATAACCTGAGAAGCCGTAAGTGTCTGCCATTTGTCCCTTTAAAGCAGGGATCTGTGGAAAGATTTCAAGGAGTCTGTGAGTTAGAATTGAAAAAAAAAATCGACTTGTTATCTGTATTTTCTCTTACCTCTAACTGAAATCTAGCATTTCCTTCGCTTATGAATGTATGTAATAAATAAATTACAGTAGTATTCATTTCACCTGACTGGCAAAGGGGTCCGTGGAGCAAAAAAAGGTTAAGATCCCCTGCTTTAGAGAAAAAAAAGTATGCTGACCTCCCATCTACACTATGGTCCTAATCCATTGTTTCAGAACTCCACTGTACGTGAATGCTCTCACCAGTGCTCCCCATATTTTCACATTTTCATCTCAGTTTTCTCTAATGGGATGTTCATCTGTGTCCCATCCCCTTCTTTATAAGAGCGCCAGTCGTATTGGGTTAAAGGTCCACCAGTTTCAGGATGACCTCATTTTCACTTAAATAATTCCATCTGAATTGACCTTATTTCCAAATAAATCACATTTATGGGCCTGGAGGTTAAGGCTGAACATATCTTTTTGAGGAACACAACCTTGGGAGTTTGAGGTTTTTATGGATCCCAGAAAGGATCATGTCCTTAGAACTAATCCATCCCGGTGGGTGTGACTTTAGTGTAAGTGGGACTTTAGATTAGGCTACTTCAGTGGGGTTTAACCCAGGGTAGGTCCTAATCCTCTTACTGGAGTCCTTTATAAATGGGATGAAAACAGAGAGACAGGAAATCAACGGAACACAAGAAGCGTAAAGAGAAACCCAGGGAAGCTGAGAAAGGAAGCCATGGAAAACAGGAAGCTGAGCTGATGAGACCTGGAGGAGACAGGAGATGCCACCACGTACCGTCCCCTGTGACGATGTGTCCAGGATGGCTGGCAGCCGGTTGTTGGCAGACAGCATTGCCCGACGTCATGATCTGGACATGTTCTCAGCCTTGGAACTGTGAGGTTATAAATTAGTTAATCCCCATTGTAAAAGTCAACTCATTTCTGGTATACTGCTTTTGACAGCTCCTGACAAACAAAAACAACAATAAAATTCATACCAAATTTCACATATAATTTTTTGCATGATATAATAGGGCCTTCTCTCTTTCTCTCTCCCTCTCTCCTTCTCTCCTTCTCTCCCTCTTTCCCTCACACAGACACATACACACACACTTAGTGAAACCACCTTCATAATTTATAAACATATAATGTGGATTTGAGCCACCCATAGAGGGTTCTTTCCTATCTGCACATTTCCACCAAATTTTAATAAACTTTTACACTGTGTTTTGAAAATAAAGCATAATTTGAATGTAAGAAGTGATTGATATTTTATATTTGATTGATATTTCCTTACATGAAAATAAATTGCCTTCAAATTTCACAGTAGATTCATTTCTAGTTAGGGACAACACATTTGTCCCTAAAATGTAACATTGGTCCTCCAACATTTGCAGCTATAGTCATTTTTCATTTGTTCCCTTTACTATCCTCATGAAAATGATAGTTTGTTGCATTTTACAGAACATTTTTCAGATTCACTGAGAAAAGAATAGCAACGCCTCCCTTGTATTTTCCCTTCAGGAGTGAAATGATTTAATTAAATTACTTGCAAATATATTTGTCTGAGATTCAGAAAGGTTGACTTTTTCACTAGTTATCAAGCATTAATTATCAGTTTACATTATCAGAAGATAAAGTTCTAGAAAAAATCACTACATACAAGAAAATAAAGAAGAATGAAGATGTGGAAGTGATACAAATAAACATCAAGCATACTTCTGAGAAATCAGGTTGCTTAGCAAAATTGCATTCTTGATGTCTTCCAGTTATAAAGATTCCACACATCTATATTCTTTCCTCAACATTTTCACTGTGTTTTTATCACGGCTGATTATTAGGCTATAAAACATCTCCTTTCTTTAGTAAGCATCTAATTTTGAGCTTTGTAAGGTACTCATCATTTTAAGAGATTTTGATTCTTCCCACAGCTAATAATTTTGAGGAAGATATACAGGGAGGATATAGTACAAAATCAGTTGCAGGACTGTACTATTCAGGGTTGCTCAATGCATCAGATAAACATTTATAGGTATGGTGAAAAGCATAAAAGTAACCTTTTTTTTTCTTAATATTGGTATGACCGGAATGAGAGAAATGTTTTATCTTCTCTACAGGATGTATAAAATTAAATCTATTTTCTATGCATTGATTTTAATAGCCCAATTTAAATTTCATTATACTTTACTAGAAAAATAATTGAAAGAGCCACATTTAACAAAAGAATTAATTGGCAAAAAAATTTCATAAATTGTTCCTTTACAGCCAAAAACAAATAAAAGTAGTTGTAAAGTAGAAGAGAGCAAATAATAATCATTATAAATCCAACTGGACTTTACTAAAGTCTTCATCATCAACTTGTAGTATTATTAAAATATTATACTCATTGTTGGTCAGTATCGCACCCTCTGTTAAAGGCTCTGTGTAATAAACAGCTCATTCACTGGAAAGTGAGCACCAGTAAGGAAGGGAATTTTTTCTTTCATATTATTAATTGCTGATCACCAGGAACCTGTACCAAGCAAAGGGCTCAATTAATACAGCTCCAGTAAATGTTAACCAAGATAACGAAGAAAAAAACTTCAATGGAATTTTCCTTCTCTAAATTCCTAACACTCTTGATGTGCTAAATTCAATTAGCATATAAGTGCATATATACACATAAATAGGTAAATTCATGCGTATTTTGAATTTTAATGCATATATATTTTATATGTTCATGCATTTTCATATTATAGAGGGAGATATGTCCATGTGGGTGTGTACATTTCCATTGGACTCTTTTTGTATGGAGGCTGTTGCAGGGACTTTCGTGCTCTCCAAGTACTCATCTACTTTCCTATATTTCCCAGTGTCCCTTGCAGGACTGTGAGCATATGTCACATGATTTTCAGGTCAAGGCTGTTGAGAGTTTATGTGCCTCCTCCATCCTTCTTTTCCCTTGATATAGTGACATATGAAGGTTCCTAGTCTTATTTGTGAGCCACAAGACAGATGTCCTAGGGTGTATTTGAACCCCAAAAAAGCCGTTAATATGAAACACTTGAGTTTTCAGGTATTACATGTTCCATCAACAAAGCCTACTCTATTATGATTAGTACAGTTGTCTTGTGTTGCCATCTAGTCAAGGTGTAATTAGGTAACCTTTCCAGATATTATGCCTACCCCTTCTAGCTGTTACATTTTGATAAAACTAAGGTCTGTGGGAAGTGTGTGTTTATGTAACTCAGTATTCTTTAGCAAGACCTATGTAGAAAGTAGACATTCATGGAATGTAAATTAAGTGGAGCACACTTAATTCTATCCCTTCCAAATGTTTTCTGTTCTTCTCTTTTCTCTTTAGATAATCTATCTAGGCAGATATCCTCCAGAATGTAATTTTAATCCAAATCTTGCCCACTTTCACTTTCTTTGGGGCACTCAGCTTCATAATCCAGCAAACAACCCGTTTTCAATTTTTATTTCTTCTCACTTCCCTTACTCTGTAAATTGGTGGTGGTATTTGTTTGTTTTTAATCTTCCTAAAATTTCTCCTTGTCCCTGTAGTCCTTTACTCATGAAGTCCTCCTCTAGTGGAAATGGTAGTTTATATTCATTTCTTTCCCAGACTCACTACCCATTCATTCAATTACCTCTGCATCTGGCTTTCACACTTACCACACTCCATAAATGCTTCTGTTAATGTCTTCCAATCACGACATCCAACAGCCTTTTTATAGCACACTTATTACTTAAAATCTCAGGGGCACTTGAGGAAGTAGCTCATATTTTGGACAACTATCCTTGACTAGAAATTTCAAGCACTAATTAAGGCATGTTTACTTTTCTTCATAGCACAAAATTTTGTACAAGGTGTGTGTGAGCATGAATCATCCACAGGATTTTCCCCTTATTTAATTCTGTTTACCTAACAAGAAAAAAGAAGGGAAGTGCTGATATCTGCATGTCTCTTTGCTGATGCTTAGTTCCCTTAAATGTGAAGAAGGGTTACAAAAAAGATTATATTTGTGAGAATTCTGGTTCAAGTAAGTTTCTAGGTACCCGTACAGATAGATGGACAAAAAAGATGTCTCATGGCATTTTGAAGTTAAGGTATTCTCCAATCTGTTATATTATAGGGTGGGTTTTTCACTTCGCTTTCCCACTCATTTATATATCTTTGGTAAATATGAGTTTGTAGCCAAATCCTGGGCTCCCTGATTGTAAACACTCCAGCGAAGGAGTAAAGTTCCATCTACTCTATTTCTGACCTTGCCTCTAATTCATCTGATCTGCTAACTTTTAGTCTTAAGATCTTTGGGGGAGCACAAATTCACCTCCAACATTTTCATAAACTCTTGCTCTAAATCTCTTTAGGCTGCTTTCAGAGGTGAATTAGGCTATCCAATCCCCTTTAAAATGGGTTTTCCCATTCTTCTATCCTGGCACTTCATTTTTTCCCAATCTATATCCTTACTTAGCCATTTCATTCATTCTTTGCTCAACTGTAATCCTTTGTGTACATGACTCTCACTTCCATCTGCCTACACCTGTAATCTCTCCAAGACAACTCCTGTGTTCTACAAAATATTCAGGGGAAGGTATGTGCCTTTTTACTTATGAGAATGAAGTTTATACTAAGATGCAGCCTTTTATACAGGGCAGATACACTTCATTTATGGAGTAGGTAAACAAATTCTCATGATAAGGGTCTATAGGTATCTTAGGTCAATTTGCCATGGGTTCTGCTAGTTCATGAGGCAAATGAATTTCTGTGTAATATTATGGCCTTTTAAAATAATTGATGAGAGTAAAATTTTAAGTTTAGTAGAAAGCCTGATGATCTAAAATGACCTCAATAAGCCACATATAGAAGCCTAATAGGAAAACAGCAACAACAACAAAAGTAGATGTGTTACTAATTAAATATAATGCTGCTAGGGAGAGTTTCTCAATTAAGTTAGGTTTTTATTTTAATGTTCACATAAGAAAAAAGTGCAAAGTTTAGTTCTTGAGAGTGACATTAAAATTATGGACACTCCTGCATGGATGCTCCTGATGTGCTGATCAACCCGTGTTTTAGGACTACCATGTCATAAATTACAGGTGCTCGGTTTTGCACAGTCATGTCAATGCATTTAAAAGCTTTCATGGAAAGATGAGGTATAAAAGTATGTCATGAATCTAATATTTGGCTAGTGTATAGCATCTTATTCTATACAGACTCCTGCTGTCATCCTTTATTCTCATGTTTGCTTTATTCTACCATTTATTGGTTCATTCATTTAATAGATATTCATCTGATGCTTTCCATGTGACAGGTACTGTTTTTAGCACTGGGATTCAAAGAAACAGGAGAAATATTTCCTGCACTATGTCCTCAGGATAATGTCTTTACATTATTTAGCCAAAAGCATCCCTGGCAGGGGATACATGAATTATAAAGCATCTGAGATGGGTTAGAGCTTGGTTTATCCAAGAAAAAAGAAAGGAAATCATGGAGCCTGGGGCATCCTACCAAATAGAAGAGTGTTTGGTGTTACAGCATGAGACATAGCATAATGAAGGGTCTTATGGGCAGTGGAAAACATCAAAGGGTTTGTCACAGGTGGTTATTATAATCTGGTTATTTTAATAATTATTCCAGCTCTTGATATAAAATAGATAGCAAGAGGCAAAAACTGGAAACTAGGGTGATCAGTTAAAATATCTTCTGATAACAGAGAAGGAACATACATCTTCTTAATACTGATGCTCTTTGGTTCACTATAAAATGTGGATCTCCTATTAAGATGTGACTTTAAAGATTCCTTTTCTTAGATTAGAGGCAAAGAATAGGGTATAGAATGAAAATCAGCCAAGTAACCCTTTCATCACTCTAATGATGAAAAAAGACAAAGAGATCAAAGAATAAAAAGCATTCCAAAGAAGAGAAGACCCATTGTGGTTGGCCTGTGGAAATGTGATTCAATTTTGTTTTCTTTCTTGAGGTACTAAATTCTGGCATCTTGGTGTGGTAGGGACAGTTTTACAAGAAATTGCCTTGCTTCCTTCTAGAGGTCAGCAGTATATTTTAAAACAGTGGTTCTCAAACTTCAGCATGTATCAGAATCACCTGGGGGCTTGTTTAATATATCTTGTTTGAAGTTTCTGAACCAGGAGGAATGGAGAGGACCTGACAATTTACATTTCTAACCAGTTCCCAGATGCAGTTGATGCTGTAGTCAGGGAACCATATTTTTGGAACCACTGGTTGACAATTATATAAAGGTCTATGAAATTATAGGCAGGAAAGATGGTTTAATAGGGGTGTTTTTGTTATTGTTATTATTGAAACACAAAAGCAATTCTAGTGGTATTTTGAATCCAGAATTATTAGTGGCTATCATTCCAGCTGTATTTGCTTCTCAGTTACCTCTAATTATTAATATAAAAGAAAGGTATTGGAAATATTTATATTCAGACACTTTCTGAAATCCAGATAGAAAAAAGAAAAGAAAGAGGAAAATTAAGGAGAAAGAGAAGAGGCATAAGAGGAAGAAGGGAGAGAGGAAGAAAGAAGAGGAAAAGAGAGGAGAAAGTGGAGGAAAAGGAAGACGTACATACCTGGTTTTACTACTGTTGGAGGCAGATGAATACTGCAGATGTTCCATTGACTAGGCATGGTTTCTTCCCATTGAGGAATTCTCTCTACAAGACTTTTTCACAAAAGCCTCTAAACGCTGTAAGAACCTATCTGCACTGCCAGATCAATTTACTCTTAGGCAAATGAGGAAAAGTGATAACTCAGTACCTCTTTGTTTTTTTTAAGTTTGTCTTAATCCTAACACAGTAAAATCTGTGAAAGCTACCCACATTGGGTTGTTCTGAGAATAAAACTACATACGGGATGCCAAGTTTTTTAACACATTTCCTAATCTTCAGCTTTGCTTTCCCCCTTCCTTTTCAACGTTGTATTATGGAATTTTTGAAAACAAACAAAAAACACACATGCCAGCCTCTTCTGTTTACTTTGTCAATTTTACTTTTTATATTTTCTAGCACGTTCCTTTTCTGCCTTCATTTCTCTGGGCTGAAAGGGACTATATTTGTTTACCGTGGTTGCTACAACAAATTACCAAATATTTGATAGTTTAAAATAATGCAGATTTATTCTCTTAATGTTCTGGTGACTTCACTGAGCTGACGTTAAGTTGCCAGCGGAGTTTGTTTTCTTGCCATCTCCAGTTTCTGGATGTCGCTTCTTTCCTTTGGTCTTGACGCTATCTTGTGTCACTCCAATCTCTTGATTTCATCCTCACATCCCCTACTAATATATTCAAATTTCCCTCTACCTCCCTCTTGTGATTAGAGACCACACAATGATCCAGGTTATATTCCCCATCTCAAGATCCTTATATTAATCACATCTGCAAATTCCCTTTGTTAAAAATTATTTTATTTATCCCCCCACTTGTTGTCTGCACTTGCCATGCTTTCTCAGAGTTACCTGCTCCCAATCCAGGTAGAGGACAGTAATTACATGGGAAGGAGTCCAGTACCTCCTCCAGAGCATAAGATAGAGAGACCAAGATAAATAATAGTACCCAAATTCTCACACAATGGATATTTTAAGTGCTCTGGAAGAGCTATTTTTTTAACTTGTGAGTGCTAACATCAAAATATTGGATTAAATTGATAAAGGCATAAAATAAAACAGATGAAATAAAATGCATTAGAATTAGGAAGAAAATGCTTACTCAGCTCTTTCAAAGTATGTGAGACATTGTAGGTGAAGAGAAGGAAGTTAAACTTAGAGTTCTGAAATTCAAACCCAAAGCTTCAATTTTTATTTAAGTATTGTCCAGAGGGAAAAGAGCCTGTCATGTCAGAGTTTCTCAATTATATTGATCGTGATTCCCGTCTTGTGAAGATGTGCTCAGGGGACTATCAACATTTAATAATTTAAGTGTAAGAATTACATATTAAACTAGCCAAGTATAGTTTCTATATTTACCAAGTTATTCTTTCACAGTGTGGCTCCACTTTTATCTTGCATATTCAGACACCAAGTTTTGACCAGTTTGATAGACCCTACAGTTCTAGCAATTGCACTTCTTACAGAAATTAAATAAACTGCATGTATGTATGTGTGTGTGTATGAATCCAAGATGGTAAATTAGAGATTTTTTTAACTTTTGCTTTTAAATGTTAATATATTTTAGAAGTAACAAAATTAGCTTATCTTGTTTACAAAATTAAAAATTATAAACCATTATATTTTTGATATAAGAAAAAGGCAGATAATTTACAAAAGGGACATTGGTGAGAAATGACACATTCTTCTTAATAAGGAATTTGGTCTGTCAGTGCTGGGAAAGACTTGGTTTTGCTGCATTGTCTGATTTTCCTTAGACTGCTTCTCTTTATGTATCTGTGAGCATTTTTCTCTGCATGTACTAGAGTATTTTATATTTGTTTTTATATCTGGAGAAAGAAGCAAACACATTATATTTAAGTTATCAGTTGAGAACACTTTGAATTTCTCAAGGTTACTGTAAAGGTACTGGGTTGTACGTACTTTGTGAATTCGCTATTCTCATGGTATTGGTGACATTTTCTGTTATTGTTCCCTGAAGCAATTAAGATGTTGTGGATATTTTAGTGATAGGATTTTGGAAGACCATTTGCATGGGGAAAATATTAATAATTTGCCATGCAAGTGACCATTGAGAAAAACAGGTTCCTGGCTATATGAGGAAAGCAGAGTGGTTCAGGCAGACGCCATCTCAGTCAGGGGTGCAGGACTTCAGGGAGGGCTCCCCGGGGCCAGGGCGCTCCCCGCGCCTGCCCTCTGCTCAGTGGAGCACTGAAGGTAGGTTATAATGCTACGCTCATCCTGCTCCTCTCTTGCTGAGTTCAGAATCTAAGGGCCTCAATAAATCACGAAGGAAGCAAAAGAAAACGTGGTTTTAAATCTTCTACTATCAATAGGCCTCCAGTAACCACTTATGACTCTTCTCAAGCGCACTGGTAGACATGCACCTACCATGCAGAAGTTGAGAGTGATCACTTAGAATCACGTATGAAACACATGTCCGTGTTGCGGCACATTGTAAGCCCAAAAGTTTGCAGATTTGTACACCCATTATCAGGAGTGCTTTGTACAAATGTGGAGAAAGGCATTAAAATCATAGCAATTCTGCCTTTTGATGTTATGAATGGCTAATCCATTTTTCCTCTTTATTTCTACATTTTCCAAAATATCAATTTAACTAAAACGTGTAATTAAGTATTTTTAATGAAAAAAAATGGTAAACCCTAGAGTGCTTAAATAATAATGGTACAAGCCAAATAAATGGGATATTGACCTTACAAGAGTCCATCTTGATTCTACGAAGAGTTCAAAATATTCGACCTGCAACTTGGCAAGTTTGTACTTTTTGAAGTATGCAACACTGGAAGAGGGTGGCTGGAGAAAAGTGAGTAAATGCCTTGCCCATGTCTTACCAGGCTACGAGCTAACTCTTGATTCCCGTCTACTCTTCCTCTCCACTCCCAGTTACCTCATCTCATTAAACGGCACAACATCAGCAGAATTGTGGAGTCATATTGAATACTTGTCCCTCTCATCCCTCTTCCCCATAAATCTTTGCTGTAATCAATGCATTTTATCTCTCCCCTTCCCCCACCTCCTCAGTTGTCTTCTGTAACCACTTCTATCCTTATCAGCAGCACTGGGAATCTGTGTTTCTTTTTGTTGCTTCATCTTGTTGTGTCAGCTCTCCATGTGTGTGGTGCTATTCTTGGGCAGGCTGCACTTTCTTTCGCGTTGGGCAGCTCTCCTTACGGGGGGCACTCCTTGTGCATGGGGCTCCCCTACATGGGGGCACCCCTGCATAGCACAGCACTCCTTGTGCGCATCAGCACTGCACATGGGCCAGCTCCACACGGGTCAAGGAGGCCTGAGGTTTGAACTGTGGACCTCCCATGTCGTATTTGGTTTTGTTCTTTTTTTTTTTTCATTTTTTTCTGCTTCTCCATTGCCACCTATGAAACATAAACTACAACCATGTTTTTTTGAATTGCTGATCTCCCTTCTTATACACCTTTGCTCCTCTCTATGCAGAAGCCAGAGCGATCTTTAAAAATAAATACATTCACATCCATTTGAGATATTTTAACGACTTCCTTTTTCTCTGCCACAGAATGAATTTTAACGGCCTAGAAAAATCTTGAAATCCCTGCATGCCAGCATCGCTTTACCTTTCCATTCCCTCCCTCACCCATGAGGGAGGTCAGTATGAAATAATGTAACGTATCTGAAAAAGAGTGGCAGTTATCAAGGGGAGGGCCATCAGAAGCTGGCTTAAAAGAGGGACAAACAGAGATGCATTTTTGCCAGGCAACTCATGTTCTTGGGGACATGGCATCAAAAAAGTGGTTATCTGTTTTCACACGTTCACAATGGCAACTGGTTGTCCCAAGTGGACTGAGCTCAGTTGGTTGTTGAGCTAACAAAGATCACGGGTTCTCATCAAAGCACAGGCCAAAATGGGAAGGAAGAGCACAGGTCGGGTGCTGAGGTTGCAGGATACAGGCTCAGCTTATACATGGGTGGCCTGCTGGCCATGGAGAGAGGCCAACTGAGCATGTCTACAAGGCTGCAGCTCCCCGCCTCCCTCCCCAGTCAGATGGATGGAGATTGTGTCCTATACTCACATTACAGAATTGGAAAGTTTTAAAAGCATTATTACTGCAAGAGAGGCCCAGGAGCACTGGGAAGAGAAAATTTAAAGCTTCAACAAAATACCTTCTTACTGTATCAAAAAATCAAGTAAACTCTTAGAAATTATTTTATTACCTCTTTCATTATATGCTTAAGAGTAATTTCTGTCATAAGTACACCTGTTTATTTAATTTATTGCTGTTTGCTGCCAAATCAATGCACAGAATTTAAACATATCTCGAAGAATTCTGGGGAAAAATGTGACTTTCAGTAGCTGGTGAAAAATGGCAGGGACTTAATTTTGATATATTTACAATGGATTGAAAGTAAAATTTGGGAAAATGAGAAAATGGTATATAGGAAGTAAAAATCTGGGGGAAATAGAAAATAATTTGGGAAAATTAATTTCACAGATGCAATTGCGTTTTTGGCTCCACTTAGAATAATTACGTATTATGTTTTTATTAAAGCATCATTTTCAGTAGAAGGGTGGAGAAAATGAGTTCAATTTTATCTTTATTATTTTAGTAAGAACAATTGGATTTTAAGGTCAATACCTGCATAAAAAATTCTATATTTTACTCCTGTGGATGGAATAGAAAATTATTTCATTTGGGAAAGAATTACTTTAAAAGAGCAGATATTGCAAAATAGAAATAACCTGTAGACAATGTAAATTGCAAACAGCTTACAAAATTTCCATAAACCTAAGGCATATAACTTTATATTCTTGGAGTAAATGTGTCCTTTTTTTTTTTTTTTTTTTTTTTTTTTTGTCATTTGCAACACATAATACTGATATGAATGGAACGTATGAAAAGTTGGACTTGATTTAGAATCTTTTGAATATATCTATTATTCCCACCTGGATTAACCCATTTTTTCCAATTCAACCAAGAAGCTACTAGTAGAGATTTAAATCACTTTAGCTTTTCCTGTAATCTTTGAGAGTCTATTTAATAAATTTATATTGTATTTTATATATTAGAAAAAATTAACAAGCATGTTTTTCAACTTTCCTTATTTTAATTTCAATTTGTCCAAACTATACACATAGAATTCAAGGTTTATAGCAAGTTTTGTATCCCTTTACAGGGTTTTAAATTGCATTATGTAATGACAACCATCTGCTCAGGATCTTTTCCACTAAAGCAACTTGAAATTAAAATTGAAAGTAATGCTCTTCTACAGGCACTTATCCAGGGAGCAAAATGGTATACTCTGTTCAGAGTATCTTAATACTTATGTAACTTTCATATTTAATTAGAATGTTATATAGTGTGCTCTGTAAAAATAAAGTGATCCTGCAGAAAAAAACACAGTTCTAGTCAAGAAATGGCATGGGTAGTTCAGGAAACCTCATCTCCATACCAGAATACTAAATGGGAAATGCATGTATCTAGATTTCTTGGACCCATATAAAAACCACTCAGGATTACGTTGGTGGAAATTCAAATTAACTCATATAATTAATTACTTTTATTAGTAAGGGAATTCAAATAATTTACTTCATCCAACATTACTAAAAGCAGTGTAATAAGACCAATACAGTTTCAATTCCTACCCTGTGGCTTCTTAGCCTAATGTAATTGGGGACATATTTTTAACCTCTCTGAATCTGTTTGCTCCTTTGTCAAATGGGGGATTATTTAGAAAATTAAATAATGTAGTTTTTTAAGAAAATAATTTTTAGCAGCAAATAACAATAAGTGAAATTTTAAGCCTATTGGCAATATACAAAGAGAAAGCAGAGCTACACTGCTTAAAGCAGGGCTGGAGAAGTAGAACCTCTTCCTTTTGGAATTTTTTTACCCCCTCTATGGCGGGTTCTGAGGCAACTTTGAGGAGCTTTGGAGCTAGATAAAATTTGGTAAGGAAACCATTGAAATGGGATATAGAAAATGGCTTTGAAAAATGTAAGTCACCACACAAATTTATAACTTGTCAGGGTTTTCTGGCAATGTACAGTTTCAGAAAAGAGCAAGTGCTAATGAGGGGGCTGTGTTGTGCTGTTCAGATGCCTTCTGCATGACAGAGGCACTTTTCCCCACTGCTGCTGGGGGGTTGGCCGCCTCTGGTGGACTGCTACATTCCTCCCTGAGGACTGGTCAAAGAAGTGGTCTTGTCCAATGACTACTCAATGTAGGGTCCAAAGATCTGGTCTTCATTCTTCAGTTCAGGACATGTTCAAAAGCCCACCACTGCTCCAGAGATCCCCACTCCAACTTCCACCTCCTTTGCAACTTAATCACAGTTTTCCTCATCCCTCTACTGGATCTTGCTTCTCTCATCACTGACAGTGGTTGTTTCCTGGAGATCTCCCCAGTGAAGCTCCTGTATGATAATCTATCTCAGAGCCTTTTCTCAGACAAATTCTAAAGCATTTTGTTCCAAGAGTATTCCTAACAAGAAAACTCTAAAATAAATCTTCGTAGTTGGATCAACTACTGGCTCCAATTTCTGGTGGAAGATAAAGTACAAATGGCCCCGGAATGTCATTCATTTAATCATTAAAACATTCACTGGAGGCAAGCTGTGACAGGATGGCTAAGGTTGGTTCAATATTTCAGGGATTTGAGGGGTAGGGGAAGTAATTTTTATAAATGCCATAGAATTTGGTGTCTGTTTGGGGTGCTATTGATACTTTAGCAATGTTAATGGCAGCTGAGGGTAATTAGTTATCAATTTAAGGCATTCTTGACACTTTTAAAAAGTACTCATATTATCTGCAGTAGGAAAATAAACCTGTGGCCTGAGGTCCAGGATTCAATTATTGGGGTTGTGGAATTCCAAAGAAGGATGCATTCTCACTCCTGTATGTTTTCTACATCAAGGTCAGGGCTGTAATCTGGAAAGACTGGGATCTGACAGCTACAAGTGTGATGTATTTGTGATGAATTTGAAAACTTTGAAATGCCAGATATGCCCTGAGAATACTTGGGCTATAGAAGTAGACCAATCCTCTCTGTTCAATGCTAGTGCTTCTTGCTTCCTTGAAAAAATACAGAATTCTCTGCCTCGTAGGACAAAAAGCATTCCACACAGCATCTAATGCTGCCTCAGCATCTATCTATCAGAACTTATTCAGCAAGGGAAGCACTAAACAAGATAAAGGAAAACCAAATGGACTGTACACCAAAGGAGATACAGGACGGACCTAGCCAACATGTACTAGAAAAACTCAAATGCATATGTTTGCAACTGGATCTGGAGAATGATGGTACAAGAATGGGAAAGACAGATTTGGATGAGCAATAATTTATTAACATAGGAGGACAAAGATGAATATTTATGTCTTTTGCAAAAAAGCCCAAGAGATGTTCCTAACACATGTTAGAATGGCCTTTGGAATCTTGGACAAAGCACTAATCCCCATTAATGAAAGAAGAATTTTAAGAATTTCCAGGAAAGATAGAAGAGGAGCAGAATAAGACTCAAAGTGATGGCCATGCCAGAGTAGTTTAATCACAAAAGATTGAAAACCCACCAGCTAACTATAGCTATGAATTATAACCTGGTTAGAAGAACTCCAACTTCATTTAGAGGTTAGTGTTTGCTGACCTCTTCATACTGGGGATGACTGAGGGAAAAGTTATTATAGAAGTGGGTTGTCTATAGCAATAAGAATGATAGAACCATGAAATAATAGAGGTCAAATGGCAGAGCTCAACTTTAGAAAGCAAGAGCGGCACAATTAGTCTAATGAGAAACAAGGTCTGAGTGACAGTGAGGGGTTTGTAACATGAAGAAAAGTACAGAGGTGGTTAATAAAACATACCATACACAAGGAAAAGCTACATGGGCAGCCAAGAAAACTGTTGCTTAATTTATGAAATAAAATGAAATCAAGCAGTGACATTTCCAGCTCCAACATGTAAAGAGTTTAGTATTCCTCACTCCCATCTTACAATACTGAAAATGCTTACCAAATTGAAAATACCCTTTTTTAGTCCTATCAGAACATTGATGGCACAGAACGAATGTGACAGTTTGAAGCTCTTGTGAATCCCAGAGGAGATGGTGTTCTTGGAGCTAGTCCATTCCTATGGTGTGGGACCCTTTGATTGGATTGAAACCAGCTGGCGCCCTTCGATTGGAGTACTTCAGGAAGGTATGACACAGGGTGGTTCTCAGCCCTCTTGCTGGAGTACTTTATAAATGGGAGAAATATGCACAGACGCACAGAGAAAGAGAATGTCCATTTTATCCTTCCATGTGAGAGGACTCCAGGATCACCTACAGCTACAGAAAGACAAAGAAACCCCAAGGGGCTGACAGAGCAGCCAGAGGCTGCAATCAGTGGAGCAGCCAAAAGCTGATGAAATGTAACTCTGGGGAGAAATGAGCCGTATGCCTGACTGCCCACAGCTGCGCTCGGGGAGAAAGTGGGCCTAGAAGAGAAAGCAGAGACTGGCTGTCGTTTTGCCTTGCCGTGTAATAGGACTGCAGGATTGCCAGCAGCTGACCCTTGGTGAGATGGCATCTCTGATCATGCCTTGATTCGGGCATTTTCACAGTAAGATTTTACCCTAATAAATTTGCACTACAAAAGCCAACCCATTTCTGGTACTTTTGCATTGTTAGCCTGTGGCAAATGCAAACAGCAAACCACTAACCCAAAATTAGAAATAGAATTGAATACAGAGAATCACAGCTGATATCATCTTACTAGGAGCAGAAGCATCTGGAGACAGGAACATTCAAATGGTAATTTTGATGAATTACTTAAGGTACCACACTTCCATGAGTTTTACCTCAGGAGGCCTACCAACTTCTCATGGGGAAAATCAGAGAAAAATACCATCCTGTCCAGGCAAGGGCAGGGGAAAATAAGCATTTTGAAATACTCCAAAAGCTTTCTCAAAAAAACAATAACAAAAACATGCAAACAAACAAAAATCACAGGCATGTCTTCTAAAGGAAACTAATTTATACAAATGGGCTTTGTCTGACCTGGCGGAAAGGCAAGTGCACACCACAAACCCTTTGGCTTTCCAATGTGACCTACGGGAAGATAATAATAAACCTAGGATAGCTTTCATAGACCACAGCCCAGGGGCTCAAGTACACTAAAATATTAGCGATTCAGTAACTTTACCAACGCATCAACAAGGCTCTATTAGGTGGATCACAATGGAGAGCCCATTTAAGAAGGGGTCAAGTAACATCAGCAGGACGGCATTTTAAGAGGCTCTGGACAAATCCCCCATCACAGATATATTGAAAAAACAAGCAGAGTTTGTCAAAACCAATTTTTCTTGAACTCTGAAGGAATTGGAGCATAAATAGAAGCCATGCAAACATGGAATTAGGAAAAAGAAAACCTAAAAAATTATAGGAAAGTGCCAGGGCATTTTCACTGACCCTGGCCCCTTCACCTCCTCCAACTCAGAATGGCACTGAAGGAAATTCTATTCCCAGGGCAGTGGCATTCCTAGTGTGTAGGGATGTCATCCTAGTGCAGGTCCCATTTGGTGTGCTGGTTTATCTGTGCAAACCTGCTCCGAGTGGGTTGACAAAAGGCAATTGTTAATTTCACCTAATCCAGAATTCACACAAGGGAAGAAGTGGCATGGAAAAGTGGGGCAGAAAAGTGGTCTAGACAAGAGCAAACTGCAGCTGCTGGGGCTAAAAAAAGAAAAAAATGCAATGGAGACATAAAATACAGAATGTGGGTGTGGATAAGATGAGGAAGAAAATTTTTATATTTGGAAAGAAAACTTGAGATAATTCCTGCATAGCATGGAATCTTTGAAAGCTACTATGCTATGCATGCCCAGAGCAAAATGCTTGATCAGAGAGACCAGAGAAAATCTATGTGTCCATCCTGGGCTGCTCTCAGTATAAACTGGGCTAGATATTAAAGGATAGCCTCAACTCAGAGTCAATTTACACTATAGCCTTCCATAATCAAAAAGGAAAAACAAAAGGCAAACCTTGGGAAAGGAGAAGAACCAGTCTTGCAGAGTTAAATCATCAAAATAATAAAATGTCCAGACTTCAACAAAAATACCATAAGGCATAAAAGAACAGGAATAATATAAAGCAATAGAAATTATCATGAGGACCCCAGACATTGCAACTACTAATAAAACCAACATTTCTAAATTAACTCAATGAGTTAAAGAAAAACATGGTCAAAAGGATAAAGGAACTCTGAAAATGATACATAAAAAATGGAAGAATTAGAAAATTTAAAAAGGAAGCAAAAAGAAAATCTGGTGGTGAAGAACACAGTAATACAAATTAAAAATTCACTAGAGGGATTCAACAGCAAATCTGAAGGGCAGAATGAACACCAAACTTATAGACAGAACAATTTAAATCACTCAGGCTGAGAAGCAGAAAGAAAATAAAATAAATAAAGAAAAGTGAGTACAGCCTAATAGACATGAGGGACACGATGAAACATGTAAATGTTTACATTATAAAGCTCCAGAAGGAGAAGGAAAATGGGCAGAAAGAATATTTGAAGAAAAATAACAACAAACACCCCCAAGTTAGTGATAAACACATCCAAAGAGTTCAACAAACTCCAAACAGGGAAAATGCTAAGACATCTTCACTGAGACACATGATAGTCAAATTCTTGAAGTTGAAAAACAAGGAGAGATGCAGGTTCAGACATTTTGTGTGCATGCTTGGCTGAAGAGCTGATGAGGTGAAGCTAACATCTGTGGGATTATGACGGAATACTTCCAAGTCAAAGTCCCAGCTAGGTGGAATTATACAGCAATGTCACAGGTCTTCTGTTGGACTCAGATATCCAGTTCCTTGCTGTCTCCACTGATGGGTCATTGCATGTGCCTTCCTGCACACATGCCATGCATCAGGGCCAGAGTACAGTGTGGACAACTCCTTGTCATGGTAAACAGGGTATGGTTTGGAAGGAGGCCACACCACTGCCTGCCATGTACTGCACGTTCATGAGGAACATGGTGCTAAACCATTAGTAGACAGCCTGATTCTGGGTCAGTGTTTCATACATAGCAGACCAGTTCACCAGCTGTAATCCATTGAAAGTCAACAATAAGGATTGATAAAAAAAATTTTTTTTAATTTTAAAAGAAGAAATTTTAAAAAGAGGAAACAAAAAATGACAAGGAAAGACTCTTAAAAGCAGCAAGAGAAGAACAACTAATCATGTACAAAGGATCCTCAAAAAATTAAGAGCTAATTTCTCATCAGAAACCATGGAAGCCAGAAAATAATGGGCTGGTATTTTTAAAGCTCAGAATCAAGAAAGGTGTCAACCCAAAATTTGATATTTGGCAAAAATGTCCTTCAAAAGTGAGGAAGAAATCAAAACATTCCAGATAGAAGGTAAGGAATTTTATTACTACTTGACCTATACCATATGAAGTACTCATGAGAGTCCTTCAAGAAAAAAGAAAATAAACGAATTGAGCAAAGTTGCCAGCTACAAAATTAACATGCAACATTCAGCTATGTTTTCATATACCAACCAAGAACATTCTGAAAAGGAAATAAAGAAAACAATTCTATTTATAGTAACATCTAAAAAAATATATATAGGGAAAAAAATTTACCAAGAAGAGAAACTTGGTCTTTGAAGGTAAAAACACTGCTGAAAGAAATTAAACAAGACCTAAATAAATGGGAAGACATCCTGTGTTCATGGATTGGAAAAATTAATAATATTGTTAACATTTCAATACCACCCAAAAGCAATCTAAAAATTCAACACATTTCCTTTCAAGATATGAGCTGCATTTTTTGCTGATCCTCAAATTCATATGGGATTGAGAGGGGCCCTTTAAAACTAAATCAATCTTAGAAAACAGGAACAAAACTGAAGGTCTTTCATATCCCAAAGCTAATAATCAAAGCTAACTTTGATTATTACAAAGCTAAATAATTAATCCAATATGGTATTGGCATAATGTCAAACATATAGACAAATGTAGAATTAAGACTACAGAAATGAATCCATACATCTATGGCCAAACTGATTTTCAACAAGGTTGCCAAGTACATTATATGGGGGAAACACAAACAAACAGTGTCTTCAACAAATGTTGGAAAAACCGAATAGCCATATATAAAAGTAAGAAGTTGGATCCTACCTCACACCATATACAAAAATTAATTCAAGTCGGATCAAGAACCTCCATTTAAAGAAATAAAGCTTTTTGGGTTTTCTTTGGAGATTTAGATGGGTACCAGGCAGCACTTATTTTAGAACTAAGTATCACCCATATGCCCACTTCTGAGGCATGAATTTTTTTAAGTGCTCTATCCATGAGCTAGAGCTGGAATCCTGGTGAGGTTTGAGGCAAAAGCGGTGGCAATATTCATAATATACCATTTTATAATGCATGAGAAAAGTTTTACATTCTCAACCAGAGAGCTATATGTGCAATTGCCAAAGAAGTCTAGGAGGTTGTTTCCCAAGTGGTGTCACATGAAAATATTCATTGCATTAGTAACAGTTTATCTTCAGACTTGGCAGAACAGAGAATCCTTTTTCAGAAGTTTGAATGTGCATCACTAAGGAGTTATCTAAATTGCTATGCTGATTTATTAAACCACTGTGAGAAATTTACCTGTCAAAAGAGCCAGAATATTCACAGTGTTAAGAGCCCCCCACTTGCCCAGTATAGTCAAGCAAGTTAAATGACAACTTATTAATTTTTAGCAAGAAATAGCTGTCAAGTTTATATGTCCAGTGAATTTTCTCCTACCATGGGAAGACAAATGCTTTGTAGTGGAATATATATCTAATATACATTACAAAATATATGGAGCAAAATATATATTATATATATTCAGGATAGTGGTAATGAGATGATTTGAATGTGTAAAGCTTTCAATTCTAAGACTCAGATAAAATGTTTTTTTTCTATATAGAGATAACTATTTGAAGTTCATAGCCAACACTCCCTCTTCCCTAGACATCACTGCTGCCACAATTTTTTTCTCCAAATCTTTGATTTTTCCATAATTCTAAAAGGCACCCCTCTCCCACCTTCTGATGAATATATTCTTTTCTTAATGTCTTGCAAATCATTTATTCAAAATGTGTATTCATTTATTTCCTTTAATCTACTTTGTCTTAAAGTTGCAGTTTAGAACATGAGAACAGTGATTTTCCTCTTTTTCAAATTCTTAAGAATATATTCATTTTCTTTTGAAATTAATGATAACAAGGACCTCTGCCATTATGTAATTTAAGTTAGACCATCATTCATGATACTCTATGCACTATACTCTTTTAAATATTTTTAAGCAAATCACTGTCATGACCTAGTCACACCTGACATTTGGAAATGTAATTCTAACAGCTGTTTGGAAGAGTAGGGATGATATTAAAATGCTACTAGTGAGAATGGCATGGGAACTGACCAATCAATATGGTGTATGAGCAAGTACCTGAAGGTTTCAGGCTGAGAAACTTGCTAAGAACAGCTTTAGAGTTTTAGTATGGGATTATTTCTCTATTTTAAATGGTTTTATAGACATGATGATGGATTCTAAATAGATATCAGTCCAGTGGAAAAGTAAAAGGAGAGAGGACAATATAACAATCTAACCTGGAAAAAAACCACAAAACACAAAAACAACAACACGAACAAGACTAAGAATCCTGAGAAAGTCTGTGGTTTTCTTCTCCATCTTATCTGGGGCCCATACATAAAATAAAATAGAATCTTTTGTTGCTCCACAGTTCACATAGACTAATGCTTTTCATGATGTTATTGGATTATTTAAAATACAGCACCATTAGTCATTTTATGGGGATTCAATTTTCTCAGCAAAACTTCTCAATGTGATTGCTTTGTTGGAAGACTCAGAAGGGAAAATTAAAAAAAAAAACAAAAACCCAACTTGAAACACATATTTTGTCTATTACATACACACAAAGATCTCTTACTCCCTGAGTTTTAAGAAAAGTGAGTGTCAGCCCCTTGTGCAGCTGATCTTTTCAGTCATACATTTACCCAGCTTTAATTAGAATTTTGTTAGAAGATAAAGGTTGTCTCATGCAGATTCATCATAACAAAACACTGTTTTAGGAGTTCATGGCATTCAAAATCCATTATAATTTCATCCAGAAACTGTCAAAGCAGTTTATATTGTACTGGCAATCTTGAAGGCAAAGTTCCAGTATATTGTAAGATTTGTTCATTGCTAAGATCTGTTAAATTGAATCCAAAGAATTCCTGTCACTTTAAACAAAGCCATGTGGCATGTGCTAAATATTCCTGCCACAAGCATGGACATCTTGTCTCTGCAGATGCTCCCTCTGAAGGAACTGACAACGTCTCCACCTAAGAAGCACCTCCCACAGGATCATTTCATGCCAGATGTCCATCTTCGTTCACCAGCTCTGTCCTCCCAGACCATAAGATAACGTAAGGACTATTACTCCTACAGCCACCCAAACCAGAGGAGAGGTATGTGACTTTACTAAAATTCCTCAAAATTCACTCTGCATGCACATCCATAGCAGGTTCCTCAGATTCACCCATAAATGGTGCTGTGTGTAATGGGGATCCTAGGATAGGAGACATTATGCTTTATCCTAAGATATTTCTGCTCTCTCTAGATTTACTCAATGTCATGAGTTTTTTATCATTTGTTTGTGGGGTTTTTTGCTTGTTTTTTTTTTTTTTTTTTACCCCAGGAAGCTCCAGGAACCGAACCAGGGCCTCCCATGTGGGAGGTGAGTGCTCAACTGCTTGAGCCACATGCGCTCCTCAGGTGGCATTTTCGAGCTTAAGCATTAAGGGGAAGCCATGATTTATTCACATTCTGTTGCAGATTGTATTTGCCACAGAAGACATATTTAAGTCTTACTCCTCATTCCTGTGGGTGTGAACTCCTTTGCAGATAGGACCTTTCAAAGACGTGGTTCTTAGTGAAGGTGTGACCACATTGACTCAGCATGGGACTTACTCCTTACAAAGAGAGGGCTTGGCTACAGTACGTAGAAGCCAAAGTCAAGAAGAAGCCAGAGAGGAGAGGGAGTGCTTGCCCCGTGATGGAGGACCCACCTCCAGCACAGAACGCCAGCAGTCCCCAGAGGAAGTGCAGCCCTGCTGACATCTTGGTTTTGGACTTCAAGCCTTCAGAATCATGAGACAATACATGCTTTTTGTTTAAGCCAACCCACTGCTCAGCACATGTCACAGCAGCTAGAACAAACTATGTTTAGGTAGCCGAAGAGGGTGGATGCTGCTACACGTGCCTAGAAAATGTAGACGTGGCTTCGGAATTGGGTAATGGGTAGAAGCTGGAAGAATTTTGAAATGCTTGATACAAAATGCATAAACTGTCTTGGAATAAAGTGTTGGTAGAGACTTGGGCATTAAAGGAAGTGTTGGTGGGGCAAATACGTTAATTGGTATTTGTCATACAAGACAATTACTGGAATACTAACATGCCTCTTAATTGTTTCTTCATGCCCATTTGTTGCCCTTTTAATCTGCTACATGCAAAAGTGACCTTTACACAACTCATATATCACCATTTTACTTAGAAGCTTCCAGGGATTTAACATTTGGTCCAAGTTAAAGGCCAAAATGATTCAGAGCAGGCTTCGGGTTCTGTAGTATCTGGTCATGAATATATTCTCATTTTAACTTTCTCATCCATGTGTGTCTCCTTTTTGTTCTTAAAAAATAACATGTGCCCTTTCACAGGTTGTTTATTCTATCTATAATAAAAGTTATGTCCTCTTCCTGCCTTCCAGTGAAACCATTGTCATCCTTCATTAAAGCTTCTAAATCTTAGCTCATATCATTCCTTCATGAAACCACCCCTGAAAAACTCCTCTAAATTCCCCCAAAACTGATTGGATTCTGCTCCAATAGACCATTCCTCAATTACAGTTAACCATCTACTGCAGCTTCCTAAATATCCTGTGGATTTTTTCAACAAATTCCTCTCCTGTTTGTTGAAAACTATAAATGTAATGTCAAGCTCTTTTGTTTTCTTCACCAGATAGAGAAATCAGTACAGTAACAGCCATGGAGTAGATGCTCAGCAGCAGCATGGCTAGAAACTCAACAAAAGAAGACATAAAAGAAAGGAGGAGAGAGGCAAGGTAGAAGAGACACTGATTCCTTAGGGGATCAGGGAAGTCAAACCTATTTTGGTTTCTGGTCTAACAAACCCAAGAATATGATCTACTTGTCATGAGGCAAATTATAAGCCTACATAAAGCACTGCTCATAATTCACTAATAATGCTCAACCATTTCACAACAGTTTGCAAAGTCTTATAAAATCTATGTATGATCCAAACCCTGCATTTTATATGCTTGCAATCTATTGAGACTCACCTGATTAAGTATTTCCAAATGAAAATCAGGTTTCAATTCATAAAACTGAAAAGCTGAGTTTCAGAGCCAGCAACTGTAGAATAAAGTCCAAATTTAGGTAGTGTAATCCCAAGATGAAGGATTAATTTTCTAATATGAATTGTATTTCAAATAATCATAGTGACCAGGAGGTATGATTCTTAAATGAATATATAATTAATTCTTAATGGAATCCCCTCAATATTCAGTTACTATTTCTAAAAGAGCTAGCAGGTCATAGAACTTAAAATTAGATTAATCATGCATCTCATATATACTTTGTATACCACTTCTTAATTTAAATTTCATGTAAGTGCCCCAAGGCTGGAATTTTTTTATTGTCTGTTTTGTCAATTGCTATTTCACCAGTACCGAGGAGAGTTCCTGGTACATAGCAGTCATTAACCATTGAAAGGCATAATTCAAGGTAAATAATTGTCATTGTGTACATATGAACATTCATTTATACAAGAAAAACGTACTGAATACCTCCTGTGTGCAAAGAAATATGTCAAGCACAGATGATTAGAGAGATAGCCACACCTCTTCCACCCTCAGGAGCCAGAGTCCAGTAGGGGACACAATAATATATATATATTTTTTTGAGATGACCAGAGGAACACTTTATTATTACTCCATTAATAAACATCTTTAAGTGTCTACAATTATCACTCATCAGGTAAAATCTGCATAGATATTTTATAGTTGAAGAATAAAAGCCAAAATAATTTTAGAAACAAAACACTTGTTTGTGCTTGCCTTTTACTGTTATGTTAATTATCCATACAGATGAATAGGGCTCATTTCTCACCTTTATAAATTACTTACAGGATTTACCAAAGTTTCAAAATTCTTGATACATATACCAAATTAAATTAAAATTACTGAAGTCTTATTAATGGCATATAAACATGGATTACTTTTTATCTTAATGTGTATGCAATGAAACAATGAATTTTTACTATTTTGAAAAGATGCAAATGAAATCATACTGAATAATATCTTTTTTTAAATTTTTTAGAACTTTTTTCCCTAGAATTTTTTTTTAGATTTATTTATTTATTTTATTTCTCTCCCCTCCCCCTCCACCCAAATTGTCTATGTCTATCTGCTGAATGTTCTTTGTCCACTTCTGTTGTTGTCAGCAGTACGGGAATCTGTGCTTCTTTTTGTTGCATCATCTTGCTGTGTCAGCTCTCCATGTGTGTGGCACCATTCCTGGGCAAGCTAAACTTTCTTTCGCACTGGGCGGCTCTCCTTACAGGGCGCAGTCCTTGTGTGTAGGGCTCCCCTATGCGGGGGACACCCCTGTGTGGCAGGGCACTCCTTGTGCGCATCAGCACTGCGCATGGGCCAGCTCCACACGGGTCAAGGAGGCCCGGGGTTTGAACCGCGGACCTCCCATGTGGTAGACAGACACCCTAACCACTGGGCCAAGTCCACTTCCCCTGAATAATATCTTTTAGAACTATAAGCTAAAATTTAATCATATTTCTTATACAGAATCATTTCAACTTCTTTTAATTTTTTTTTTTTAAAGATACTTAGATTACATAAATGTTACTCTAAAAATTTAGGGGATTCCTATATGCCCCACTCCCTACACCTCCCACAATTTCCCACATTAACAACATCCTTCATAAATGTGGTTTGAAACACTTGATGAACATATTGTAGAGCATCGTCCCTAAGCATGGATTATAGTTTACATTATACTTCACACTCTCACCCACACAATTTTGTTGGTTACATTTTTACCGAACAGGCAGAAACGGCCAACTGGGTGGCAGAGGCTGCGAAGGATCCCTTGAGTGGGTAAAAACTGAGCTGTCCATTGAAGGATGAAAGTCAGAAACCAAGGAGAAGGAGTGGGCAAGGAAAGCTAAGTGGAGCAAGAATTCAAGAACCTTCTAAGATATCTGTTCTTGAAGGTAAGCCGCAGGGAAGAGTCACGGGTTTTAGAAAACTCATCCCAGCAATGGTTCAGCAATTGACTTTGAAAGGATAGAACTTGGAAGCAGAGAGAATAGTGAGGACACTATTGAAATAATTCAGGTAAGAAAAGACGTCAGCTTGGATGGATGCAGTCACGTGTGGGACAAAATCAGTGGACAAGGGTCAAGGTAGTTTAAGGAATCAAATTGGCTCAGCTTGGAGATGACTTGTACTTGGGGATCAAGGAATGGCTGTGGGGGAGTTAGAAGGATTTCTCTGGTCAACCGCACAGGTGGCATTTCTAGTCACCAAAATTAAGATTTATAAATGCAGGATAGATTCATAAGGGGATTGGGTGTATGTTCTGTTTTGAAAGTCATATTTTGGAGGTTAAATTACAGATAAGAAATCTAGGCTTGAGGACAGATTTTGCAATCATACGGAGAGAGACTGATGAAAATAAATTCAGAGGCAAAGCCATCAGACCACAAAAATTTAGGCAGGTGATGAAAATTACAAGACACAGAGGCCAAAGTAAGATGCAAATGAATGTGTAACATGTGAAGGCACGGAAATCAAAAAAGATAGAATGCTAGAAAGTTAGACATCTTCCAAGGAGAGCTAAATTAAAGTGAGTAGTGGTAAAAATAAAATAAATATTACTTTTAAATGATGTTTCCTAGATTAAACAAATGAGAAGTCATAGAATAAATGACTTCTGATGAAGTCATAGCATTGCATGGGAACATGACATCTTTTAAGTAGAGCAACGTATTTGACATTTTGAGACAGTGGCATGCTCAAGGATTGTTTGCATTGCTCTAGAACAGAATTAAACCCTGTTCTAGTAGTATTGGGATATGATCTTTGGATAATTGAGCAATTGAAATTAAGCAGCCCTTGAAGAAAGAGGTATTTAAAATTTATTTTTAAATTTCAAGGAAACTTCAATAGCCAGTGTGAAATTGACTGAGACTGACCAAAAAAAAAAAAAAAAGCCTCCTTGTTTTTGCTTGGTTTTAGGCTTCCTTTGAGGCTAGAGGGAAAGTTAGGTCATATCATGTACTTGCTCTATCGTATAATGATACCATCTTAGTATTTTTCAGATATCTCAGTCTGCCCAAGAAACTGTGAGATACTCATGCCATCTTTTAGCTTAGTGTTTAATGATTAAATTATAATTTAATAGCCTTGGCTTCATGCAGCCTTCATCATTCCTTCACTATATATTTATGAAGCCAGAAGTGCTCTGTGACAGGTACATAGAAATATACAGTGATTCACAGTATAGTGGGAGACAGATGTAATACTCATAATAATTAATAAATCCTGTGACTGAAGGTGCAATGAAAAAGTAAGTAAAAATAAAACAAATGAAGCCTGAGGGAAAGAATGACTCAGGTTACCATTACACTGGCATCCCATGACCAAAGGCAGCTAAGGAAAGAGGCAGCATCCTTCCTTTGCCAGCCATCACCTTTAGCATCTAAGGGGTATCAAAGAATTTAGAAGAGAGAGAAGATACATTTTCTTCAATTCTAGAACTGAACCCCAGCTTTTCAGGTATTACTATGACTTTGTATACTCAGAGTGACCAAAATTAACCTGTGCAGGGTAAAACATCATGCTTATCTTGAGAAAAAAATAGGGCATGCCATAATGAAAATGAACTTCATTTATACACATACACATTTTGCTGTGCTTTTCTCTAATATTTTTAAATGCTCTTTAGTCAACTCATTTTTACTTCACCCTTATCAAGTGTTTCTCCATTCCTTTTCAGAAAACACAGTAGCAGGTATTATACAACAAATAACCGATATAATTAGTACATTTTTAACATTTTAAATTGAAAAAAGGAAATAAATCCTTCTTTTGCAACACTTGCATTTTTGCTAGATGTTTGCCTTTTGATGAAATAATTATTAACCTTGCAACTATATTCACAAAATGAATGCCTTGTGACCTTATTTTACTGTTAAACGATAATTCCCTTTGTTTTAAATAGGGCAACCACAGTGCATATAAAGGGCTTCAGGAGCTAAAACCTCTAATTAAAAGATAATCCAAGAGCACCAATGTTTCTGTGTTGAACTAAGAGATTTTATGGCTTCAAGGGACCTTGGCCCTATTGAATGAGCAGTAACTTTGGCACAGTGCCTTGATATGCAAGTCAGCAATTCCTCCAAACTTGACTTTGGTACTTGCCATTACTAAATTGAATTAGACATTTTTTAAACCATGTCTAACAAGAATGCACGAAAGAAAACTAGTTTGACCTCTGTTTCTGGTGCCAACAGCATTATGTAATGAGGTAAACACTGGTAATTGTGTTTAGTTCAATAACACTTTTAATTATGGTCGAGCTCTCCTTCGGTCTATGGATTTTACTAAAGCAAAACAAGCAGTTGAAAGCCAAGTGAAGGCCACCTCATGGATTTCTATCGCCTAATTAAAGAACAAATACATTGCTTTTCTGTTTATGGCCTTAAGCAAAATAAACTGTTTGCTTATAGTTTCATAGTAAAATCCCTTTTTGCTTTAAGTCTTTGAGCCTAGCAAAATTCTTTCTCCTTTAGTTCCTGTGCATCATATGTACTAGCTAGTGTCTGAGGCATAATATGTACTTGATTAATTTCTGCTGAGCGAATGAAGAAAATGCTGCTAAAACAAACATATAAGGCAAGATAAATAGTTTGTTGATTTGAGGTGGTTGTGATCATTTCTGAGGCATAGAAAATGATGGGTTAAAGATTCATATTTTCAGAACTAATTTCCTCCATGTCTTTCCTCTTCTAATCCATTAAATTTCCCCATGCCCTCTTCTAGGAGCATACTAAAATGAGAAATGGAGAAGAATATTAATGCACATTGGCCTGCTGAGCTCCTGCCTTCTGGAAACATTTATTTTCTTTGGAGAGGCTCATCCATATTTGCTAAATACGTAGTGACAAAGTAAATCAATGACAAAATTAATTGGAATCCATCGAAACTACCGCCCCCATCCTCCAGCACCTCCCTACGTACTGAGAAAAGGGTCATTTCAAAGAGGAAGACTGCAACCATCTTGTAAATATATGTCCTCATGTCAATATTTCTTAACAAAACATGGCAAAGGAAATGATGTAAAACAAATTAAACTACAATATTTTTGATTCTTTTTATTTTCTTTTCATGCTTCAGACTGGTATCTTAAGAAAAATAATCTAATTTGTAGAACATCAATTAATGGAATAGGGAATAATTCAAACTAGAAGGAAAAGTATCTAGGGGATGTATTTGCTGAAGCATTGAGAGATGCAAATAATTTAATGTTTTGTTGCAGATAAGATCTTTTGATCTTGAGTTCCTTCCATTTTTTGATGCAGATAGATAGACAAGTTGTCAGGATTTTCCCCCAGAATGTGAAATATCCTGAATATGCAGCATCAATATGGAGGCATTTTCACAATAGGAAATTACCATTAAGACTTAGAGCAGCATGACAAAAAGCATTCAAGCATTGCCAGTGGAAACAAACTTGAGATCAATAATTCCACTTTTTGTAAACTCAGAAATTGCATACTCCCATCTGCTTCTGGACAATGGCTTAGGAGACTGTCTGCTCTTGGATTTAGAGATTTCTTCCTGTTCTTTCCTCTGCTCACTGAGTGAGCTGATTTTCTCCGAATCAACCTGGAGACCATGTGTCGACAAGCAGATGCTACTCTTAAATGAATCAGCGTTTATTCAATCTTTTAACACTTAAACATTAAAATTTAGAGTTTTGTCTACATGAGAAGAGGATTAAGCAAAATATTTACTACAGATTTATAGATGCGGTCATATTATTCTGGTGGCTGTTTCAAGTTAAGAGCCTTTCTACTTGCATCACAGATTAACATTTTAAGGGTTTATACCTGAATAACAATGATAAAAACTGCAAATGAAAATATTGCTTTTCACATTCTAATTTGAGGAATTCAGTAATGCACCATTTTGACAGTGTTTGCTTTTGTACAAAGCAGACCTTATTTAAAAATAAATGTCATTTTTATTCCACAGTTTAGGTGAGTTATATGTATTCTTCTTTTTCTTGCTGAATCCTGTAAGGATTTTCAGTGTTCCAATGTAATAAATAAAATGCACAACATGTGGCTCACAGTACAATCTGTTAAGCAGGCTGTGAGATGGCAAAACTGTGAAATGAAAAGAATACACACTAGAACTGAAAATTAGCTTAAGTGAGTCTTTCCTCCTTTGATGCAATTATAACCTAGTACAGATGATTATGCTTTGGGTTAAGTAAACCAACTTCCATAAAGAAAACCCATTTGACCCAAGTCCAATCTGTCATTTACACATCAATTTTCACACTTCTATACATGTCTCAATCAGCAGACTCATAGTCAAGAACAAAATGATGTGATGCTTTGTCTCACTGGCTTAGTCTTAAAGGAGAGTTTCTATGCCACCTGTATTTAGGATCACGATTTAATGAATTTATTTAAAATTACATAGAAAAATGGATGAGAGAACTTAGGGGTTTTGCATCCAGGGTGTTTCACAGGGGCAATATGGAGGTGTGCCTCACCTAAGAACTAAGGGATTAAAGGAGATAAAGTGTGCTGGCACCGGGAGCAAGGGAGAGGAGGAATTCTGTGTAGATACTTAGAAGGGCATTAGCAGGTGTCAAGAGCAATCCTTTAATCTTGGCCCACAGTAGCCCAGACCTCAATTCTATAAAACTATTGGAACTCATAAAGTACAAAGACTTAGCACTGAATCATAGCACCATCTGGAAAATATACTGACTTTTCCTCTAGGTAATGATGAGGTAAGGAGTGAAATGTGGGAAACACACAGAAAGTTTAAAAGAAGGGAGAGAACTTGTGTTTGTGAGAGAGAGAGAGAATGATGGGAGAGATTGCTTAATACATGACCCAAGGTAGAAGGAAAAATTGAGGAAAATGGGAGAAAATAACTCAATAGATGTAAAATGTTGGTGTGTGCAGGGTTTAAGGAGCTAGCACACAACATCATAGCTCAGGCATGTTGAGGAGAAAAGAAAAATAGAGTAACATAAGGATACGTGAAAAGAGAGCTCACAGGTGAGAAGAGACTCAAGGAAGATCTTGGTCATTTTTCTTTTTACTAAAGGCAGAGAAGGGAAGCGGCTGTGGCTCAATCAGCTGGGCTCCTGTCTACCATATGGGAGGCCCTGGGCTCGCATCCCGGGGCCTCCTTGTGAAGGCAGGCTGGCCCACATGCCATGGATTGCTGCCTGACCTGCAAGCACTGCAGAGAGCCGACTCAGCAAGGTGACCCAACAGAAAGGGAGACAAGTAAGAAAAACACAGAAGAGCCCGCAGTGAATGGACACAGAGAGCAGACAACAAGCAAGCTGCAAAGGGGGCAGAATAAAAAAAAAAAAAAAAAAAAAAAAAAGAGTAGTGGAATGGTACAATAAATAGAAAATTAGTTTGCTCCAAGAAGGTATTTAAACCAACATTGAAGAAACACTGATGGCAACCTAGTGTTTCTAAATACAGGTACTCACTAAGAAAGTCGGTTAAGCTCAGACTGCTAGTGATTCTGGTTCAATGCCAACTAGAGCTGAAGTATGTGCAATTATGTGGGAGTGAGAACAGCAATCTTCACAATGCATTTTCTTTTCTTTACTGAGATTTCTGTGAGTAGAAGCAGATAATATTACAATATATGCCAGGATCCACCAAAACAAAATACCTCTGAGTTATTTTGAGTCACCTTAAATGTTCTAGTGATTGTTTATCATATATGTGTGTTTTTTAAGTATAATACACATGACTTTCCAAGTTGGGTGAAGGATACTCTGGGACTATGCAGCAAGTTTTTAGTAGGGCTTGGCAGAGGGGCCAACACAACATGTGGCTGGGGAGTCCAATGCCCTCTGAGACAAAAGATGGCAGTCTCCAAAGAAACAAGAAAAAATAATCCCATCAGCATTGAAGGGACATTGATTGGGACTCTGGCGTCTTGCGGTGCCCTTCCCTAGCTACCTGGCTTCTACAAAGTTAATTCATCCCTCTGGGTCTCAGTTACTCTGTCCTACTCATAATATGGGGCACACTTAGTGCTTGCCTGCCGCATGAGGCACAGCTCTCCATTGTGGCTGTTTTAGCACAGCCATTCTCTGTATCTTCTCCCTCCCT
This sequence comes from Dasypus novemcinctus, assembly GCF_030445035.2. Classification (NCBI taxonomy): domain Eukaryota; kingdom Metazoa; phylum Chordata; class Mammalia; order Cingulata; family Dasypodidae; genus Dasypus; species Dasypus novemcinctus. The sequence continues at coordinate 2,198,405 of NC_080677.1, forward strand.
CTACTCAAACACCGTAACTGACAAAACAAAGGTTTTCTTTCGGGAACAGTGGGGTTTGTCCTCAGTGCTTATCTCAACAAGGTCCTTTATCTATCTGCTTTTTGCAGATGACTACACTAGATGGAATGTGGGCCTGAGACTTTGTTACAGGGAGGCAGGCTCCAGAGCTGGCAATCCCAAACGCTAGCTCCACTGTGGTCTCTAAACCCACTGGGGGAAAAAATCTGTCCAGGAAGTGGCAGTTCTCCCAGCAAAATCAGGTCTCCCAGACTCACAGTCCCTCCTCTTTCCTCTGTGTTTGGAGCTCGAGGTTATTGCGGTCAATGAAGATGTGTAAGACAAAAGGCTACTTGTTTGGCTCTGGCAGAACAATTGTTGACTGGGTGAGTGATGGCAAGTGTCGCACGTTTTTGTAGTGCTGATAGCCTCCACGTCATTTTCAAGCCTGTATCCACTTGCTTATGTTTGCATACTAGGCAGATTTTAACATATCTACTCTTATAAATTAGGAGGTAAGAAAGTAAGAGTTCTAGAAATTCAGGATGCCAGGCTGGAGAAGAAGTGTCAGTAGGGTAGATTGTGAACCCAGGAGAGAAGTTGAATGAATGACTTTGTAATTGCAATGTGTTTTACAGGGGTTCTGTTACTTTAATCATGAATGAAATGGGGAGAGCAATTAAAGACAATTTATTAAAAATGATAAAGGACTTTTTTAAAAGACATTTTCAGTACCCAGTCATATTACTCCAGAGATTTTACTCTATTTTCCAAAAAAAAAATGCAGAATATTGAAATAATAATATTTTAAATACTAATGATTTTCCATAAAGAGTAGAAATTTGATGTTGAATATTTCAGTTATATGATCCTCAAGATGTTAATAAGGAGTGCTTTTACAACTTTTTTTTTCACAGTCAAAAATGCAGGCCAAATAATATCTAGCACTTGCTTTTTTAAAAAAGATTTCCAACTTTTATTTCATGGTATATCTGTGAATAAAATGACAATGAAGAAATACAAAATGAACAGAATAGGATGATAGACAAAACTGAACTTGGTGAACTAGTCATATCAATTAAACTGGGTCACCTTACCCTAGAAAATTTCTATAGGGATGAGTGTTTATGTGTGCAGATGGGAAATTTCTGCTTAAAAAAAGTAGAAGTTATATGGTAGCCAATTAAAATTCTCATTCTTTCCTTCCACCCTGGAAGAACAGCTACCTTTATAGTGATTTTGTGGGAAAAAATATATTGTGGGGTTAGAAACCAGGCATTTTCACCATCCCTTCAATGCACAATGTAATCTTGGATAAGGCAATTAAATTACCCCAATACCGTGGAATTAACTTCATTTGGGAGAAACACTTCTAATCATGCTTATGAAAGCTGAGCCTTACAGATTTTCCAGGGCTCTTAGATTGGACTGTGGCACAGGAGAGGCCACAAGTTTCACTTTCTTTGCCCTATTGGACTTTCCCTGCTAACTCACGGCCATCAGTGGCATCTGAGGAACAAGACGATGTAGCTCATCAGTCCCCACGGCAGTTAATGCTGCTCTTACTTCTTTGAGGACACGGGTGTTAAAATTCAAGACTACAAATGAGCTGAGATGTCCTTCCCATTAAATGATGCTCCTGAACTCCTATTTTGTCCTTTCCTGCTTTTTTACTGCCTTCCTTTATTATGTTTCTCAATGAATATTAAGGAACACAACAGCCTTCCCCAATTTGTCTGCTCATTATAACAATGCAGAAGAGTTTTAAAGATCCTTGTCCATGTAGTGGAATGAATAAGGGGTACTTAACAAGGGGTTCATGAGTTTGAACTGAAAATCAAAAAAGCATTGTTCTTGTGGGGCTGTGTTGGTGCGTGTGTGATATATTTATTAAATAATACACAGTATAGTGTGAACTTGGTAAGGCGCCCGTGGTTTTCACCTGACTGGCAAAGGGGTCCATGGAACAAAAGGTTAAGGGAAAAGGAACCAAAAGGTTAAGAACCTCTGCCTTAAAGTTAACTAATGCATAACTAAAACATAAGACACAGAGAAGGCGAAAACTACAGGAATGAGCAAACAAAAACCATCACATTTGAAGGTAAGAAGTGAAATTATTCACTGGGAAGATCAGCTTGTCCTAAACAAATGCTCTTATTGTATATGGATCTCATTCACACAGATAAGAAACCCATTACAACTCCAAAAGACAGATTGCACATTATGAGCATGAAATTCATCAAGGAAAATTAGTAAATAATTTACATCAAAAAGTAATCAAATATGTTACTAATACAAATGCTTCAAGTGCAAAGGCTAAAGGCCTTGTTTTTCTCTTATAAGTTAAATATTGAAAAGATGACTTTGAGCTTACAAATTGTATCCATCAATGGACATCTGAGCTGCTTGCTCTTCCCAAGGATCTTTTTGAAGGCGTGATGAACGAGCCATGTATTTCCTTGAGAGAAAACATATACTAAGCTAGTAGGTTTGTTGGAACTGCAAATGACCTGTACAAGAACTGGGTCCCTTCAGTTTTCTTTGAGTACTGCAGTGTAGAATAAAGCCTTACTTTTAGGGAAATGAAGTTGAAAGAGGAATTACAACATTCAAAAATGTATTCCACCAGAAGTTTGATGAGATTTTGAAGATCAAGCAATACTGCTTTGTGCCTTACATAACAGTGAGTTACACCAGGGATGGATGTAGGAAGTTTGGGGGAGGAACTGCTGACACTTGAGGTCAAGTCTCTGTTTCAGGAGAAGTTGATGTATAAAAAACGACCTCATAGTTCGAGAGCTAGTGGAGTATATTGGTTGTACACAGTTGTTTCCAGTTTATGGCTATCACTAACAGCAGTGCTATCAAAACATAAAAAAAAAAAAAAACAACATAATTGTGCATGGCTTCTGGTGAAGAGCTCCACAAGATTTCCTTGGGGTATATGCCTTGCAGGAGGATTTCCAGGCCACTGAGTATATGTGCATACCCGGTTTTAGTGGCTCTTGTAAGACAGCTTTTCAAGATGGTTGTGCCCCTTTAAATTCCCACCAGCAGTGAATAAAGTTGGCCATTTCTCCACAACCTTACCAACACTTGGCCTGAAGCTGCACTTTTTTAGTCACCTGGATGGGCATATAGTGGTTTTAGCTGCTCCTGTTAATTTGCATATGGGTGATTGACTAATGCTATTATTCAGTGGGTCTGCATATCTTTATCATCCACATAGATATCTTTTGTTTATTTTCTGATTCTCTGCTGTTTTCTTATTCATGTGAAAAAGTTTTCCTTTATATATTATCTATTCTGCATACTTCTTCAACTCTATGGATTATAACTTTTACAGTGAGTTTTATAATCTATCTCAAATTAATTTTGCATATGGAATGAGGTAGCTTAGTGACACTAAAACAGGGGGAAAATATAAAGAGAATGTGAATAGTTGCATTAAGTAAAATAAAATGATGGCCTGTACTGGACATTCCTGGTAGGATTCCCTTTACTAAAGAGAATATACAGAAAGACAAAAGCAATTGACCCAAAGGGGCTTTCTGAGGAAATGGAATGCACCCTACAAAACTGCAGATAAACAACACATAGTGATAAACAGTATCAGGAAAGTATAGAAAACTTAAAGAATGGACAAGCCTGCCAAGTTAATCAGTCCTTATATTTCTGCTCCCCACTTTGTAAGATCCCCATACAAAATGGAAACTCAACGTCAACCACTCAGAAAATTTCCTCACTTGTTTCCAAGTTTATGCTAATAAGTTTTCCCCATCTACCCTCTTAGCAGAGTTCCCTTTTACTGAAAGGGAAGCTGACCAATTCATGAATTGCTCAAGAAAGCTAAAAATTTTTTTCCTTGACCAGTTTTGGCGATGAGGGTGGGATCAGAAGACAGCTGCTCATGGCTCTGTTGACAGTAAGAATGCCAGGTGAGGAGCCCACCAAGCCCTCTGCGTTTTCTGTCCTCAGCACCATCTCCTAGCATCACGGTGAGTGCCTCTTGGATCAGAGTGCCACCTCTTTGTGTTTGAGCTCTCTGGTGTCCCTAGCTTTTAGTCCAAAGATTAGCTGGGCAATCTTGTGGATGAGAAGGCTCAAATTTTGAGCCTGAGTCCTTAACCTTTTGGTGCAGTGCACAGTTTCATTTTTGTTACTGATGGTATCTGTATACGAGGTCAGAAGTGAGATGATAAAGATTGGATCCTCAAACTCTAAGAACTGTGATTCTCCACCCTCTCACACCCTAGGTTATTAGTTTAAAAAAGCATGGGGATAGAGGCTGTGACTATCTAATAAAACAACAAAATCTCACCAAAGACAACCTAGAGTTGCAATGACCATTACAGAGAACGTTTAGAGGCCACTTGAGGAAAATGGCAGACAATTTAAACAGGTCAAAGAGAGTGGCTATTTTAATTGGTAATCATAGTTTACAAAGAAATTGTAAGACTCTAAAATTGCTTCATTAAAGGATTCTTTATGAAAAGTAAATTAAAAATTAAAAGCTCATGAAATTTGTTTCCTGTGTTTCTATTTTCATGTCTGACTCATAATTAAAGTTATAAGCTCTCTCTTTCTGTATACTTGATGTATATTTTCTAACTTCCAGATGGTATTACCAAATTAACTTATAAAAACTTCTAAGAAAAGTTCTGTTCTATGCTTAAAGCACTTACTTATAAATTAATACTCAAAAGTCCCAGAAATTAAGGAAATCAAACTTCTAGTATTTCCAATGAATAAGAGTATTCAGAGAACCCAATATGTTATAAAAAATTCAAGTTCATGTAATTGAGATAAAACTTTGACAAATGTGATAAGTTTAATTCCATTACTTAAATAAAAATAATTATATCTTTTGAATTCCAATGCTAAGTAAAATACAAGTGTATGATTTTATTCTATTTCAGTATGTTCTTCCTAAATTTATATAGGCTTAGTTATCAAATAAGCTAGTATTATATCTACTAGATGCTTAAAATGTTGTAAAATGTAAATTTGTGTTTAACCAAATTGAGTAATTATTCTGATGAATTTTATTTTAAGAGTAATTGTGTTTTTTAGGATGTTGACTTGAAGACAGTTTCAAAGCTCTTGCTAACTTAAATATCTAAGGCATGCCAGATGTGTTTTTGTTAAGGAAAAAGAGAATGGTTTTGTCCTAAAGTAAAATGACTGGTTGTGCAGAATAAGAAACATGTATGTGTTGGAAAAAACATGAGTAGATGTAGAAAGTTGTAGAATGTTTGCAGAAAAGGAATTATATTTGTTGTGGTTAAGTTGTGCTAAGATTTGGTAGGCTTATAAGAGTTTTAAGGAGTTTCTTATCAGGTAGTATTTCCATACAAAACTAGAATTTGTTTCTCTCTCTGTTAAATGAAAAAGTTTTTTTGGATTATTGGTCTACTCTAAGTTAGAGATTGTAAAAGGTTTTTCTTAACCATCTGAGTAATTGTCTAGAAGGCAATCCTTTACTGTTTAGAGAACAAGTTTACTCACTTTTAAAAGAACTAGGTATTTTTTACAATCATTTAAAATCTTCTATTTACTTTTAAAATCTTTTATTGTCACTTTGTTTAACTAATAACCAAATATTGTTTCACAGTGACCAGTTTTCCTATTTAACAAAATGTTCAAACCTGACAGCTTTTGACATTTTGCCACAGTCAAACCCTAAATGGCATCTTCTTTATTTCAAACTGTCTTTGGAATTTTCCATAGCATGCCTGGAAAATCACAAAGGATTTGATCTCCTACCTTGGAAAAAAGAAAGGTACTGGAAATAATTAGGTTTATTTGATATGCAATGAGTTGCACGGGAAGTATTGTCAAGTGAAAAAGGATTTTCTAACTTGATTAAATTTCTCTAGGTAAAAGGTTACTAATTACAAGCATTTTAGAAATTGTGTAAAGTTGCTAGAGATGTATCAAAGCCCTGCCTACGAGGTATCTAGTGCTGATCTGCCCAGTGATATCACTGGCCATCATTTCAGTTATTCTTAGAATAATGCCTAATGACCATCTCATCACTTCTGTAGAACAGCAGTAACTTAGCCATGGCCATTTTAAGTATTTTGACATCTGTAGCTCGTTTTCATTCTGATGTCTCCCTGAAAACATTGCCAACAGCTACAGGCCAGAATGTTTCATCTTCAGCAGAAAGGACTGTCTCAGAGGCCCTGGAAAGGCTCTGCCAGGTCCTCTGAGGTGCAGGCTTCTAGTGAATTGCATAAATAACTTTGAGACCGCACCTCTGGACTGAATCAAGTTCTCTAAAATTCTGGGGAAGAAGCGAACATGTTCATGAGATTGCTAACCTAAGAAGGAGCAGAACGAGAATTGAATACAGCACTGAATAAACCGATTAAAAATGATAATAGTTTTATTTGGATTACTGCTGATGTTTTAATGTTCTGCTTTCTAGATACAAGGAATCCCTCGCTCTTTTCCTTTAAGCTATCTGTAATTCGCAAAACATCCATTAGTTTCCCCCGTCCTACCCTTTCAGAATTCAGAAATTGTTATTGAATATTCTTATTTTTATGAGATACAATTATTTGCATAGGTCTCCCTTGTTAAGAGGGCATGATTGGAGACCCTGGCTGTCTAACCAAGGCTTTAGCTGGTGTCTCATATTCGAGAATGACTTTCTTCTCATGCTTAGAGACTTTAAGAAGCTATAGTTTCTATGGAGGCAATGTTACAAAAGGTTTTTAGAAAAACTGTCCTGGAACCCAGTGTGAGTGTTCCCAGCCTTACCAGTCAGTAGGGAAGGTCACTTTCTGGCCAGCAGAGGAAACTTACGATACTTTTGTGACCTTGAGAAAGAGGAATTCACACAAATCTCCAGGTTCTGCAGGTGAAATCTGGTGGCGGGTTCTTCGCTTGGCTCCTAGCTTTCAGAGGCTTTAAAAAGTCCAGCTGGAGGTTCATATTGAAACCCACCAGCAAAGCAAAGCTCAGGTGGCCAGCACGGTGCATCTCCATTCTTGCCGTGCCTATGTAAATGATCAGGCCAAATCTGACGAGACCAGCCTTATTTTATGGTCAGGAATAAGCTTTCGGGGGCTATCTTTGGTCAACGGGGGGCGGCTGCAGAGAGACATTTTGTGTTTTAAGAGAAAATTATAACACGCCCCCGTGGGGGACTGTAAAGTAAAATAAAATGACCAACTGCATGAGCCTTGCCAGCATGGACCATTTCCAAGAAGGGATTTACAGAAGACAAAAGCAATTAACCTGCAGGGTTTCTCTGAGAAAATGGAAGGAGCCCTATAGAACTGCTATAAGCAACACCTGGTGATAAATCTGTTGCAGTCCAGGAGAGACAGTATCAGAATGGACAAATAGATGATATGAATCAATGTATATCTGCTCTCCATCAGAGCCCCACCTATAAAATGGAAATTTAACTTCAGCCAATCAGAACATTTCCTCACTCGCTCCAGCGTGTGTCCTATTCAGCCACCTTTTACAGTCCCTCCGCAGAGGCCCTCTATATTCTGAGTGGGATGCTACCTAATCCAAATGTCATTCAGCAAAGCTGTGAGGCCCTAAAGGGCATGACAAGGCTTTCTTTTAACAGCAGTGATAACTCAAACTTGCCCAAAAAAATCATTTCATGTAATACATTTAGAGGTAGGGATTTTTTTTCCAGAAAACTTTAATATCAGAGTTTGCATGCATTAACTGGAATCATATGTTTTCTAGCAACTACTCACAATACAGGTATTTATTAAATAACCACACTATATGATCTCCATGCAGTTCTCTCCTTTATTTTTAAATTCCAAAGCCCCTACTTTAATTGAAAACTGGCAGAGAAGGGTGTTTGCTGTCGCTATATTATCAGATACTAATCCAGAACAAGGATAAAACCAGTTTGGGATGTTACATAAGCTTTGACTAACTTTTTATATATATGCATATATAAATACGTTATACATACTTGTATATATAAAAGCGAAATGCTGCTGCTCAGTGGAATGTAACAGGCAAAGGCAATGGAGGCCTTCTGCTCTAAGGCATCACTCTCGACTCAGCCTCGTCATCTGCGACCACGCTAATAGAGTATGACTTGCTCCCTGAGGGAACTGTCCACCTCAGAACAACCTTTGATTAACCTACTCAGGTCGAAAACAGCAAAAGAATAAACAGCAGCAGAGAAAATCAAATGTCCCTGCGGCACAACTATGAGACCAAAGATCAAATTGACTAGGCCTTCGATTCTCAAATTCATCAGGCTTATGAAAGTCCAGAGTCACGGACCTTTTAAAAGTCGAGTCGCTGGCAGAGGTAGTATTTCCACAGACACTGCCGAGACTTAAGTTTGTCCCTCAGGCCCATGGGGAGCACAGATTCTCCATATCTTGGGTGATCTCATGTAGCTTATTAATTTGTAAAGCAAGAATGTGTTTAATTAATATGTTTTTTTCTCCCAAGCCAAGGTATTAATGAAAGTGAGAAACCCAAAGCATGGTTCGAAGCCCTGTTGCATCCACCTTGGTAAACTGCTAAAATTGGCTGCTATAAACTTCACTTTGAGACTGTGTTTAAATAGCTTTACCTAAGTTTCATTCTGGAGACAAGAGGCAAATGTCCCAAAATCTGAAAACTACAACCCAAGTGCTACACTGAAATATATGTGTCCTGTGCTCTTCATTTTCTAAATGTGGTCATTATAATTCAGAAGTGAAAATGATGGATGAGAATACCAGATAGTTGACTTAATAGTGTTTGCATTTTATAGTATAGACACCCTCAGTAAACAAAGATATAAAGGGGTTTAATAAAATACTCTGTTTCCATTTTTGAGAAACTCCATGGTCTGATGATCTTTTCATATTGATTATGGATGGGCAACATGTAAAGGAACTGGAAGTTGACAAGTAAAGAGACGGTTCACTGTACTTTAGTGGTAGTCTCCCTGGGCTTATCATGTGGAAATATATAGGGAAGAAGTGCTGAGGAGTTTCTATATATTATACAATTATTCTGTTGTTGTAACTATATATTATTTGGATATTATTTTAATAGCTCTAATTATTTCATTTTGGGGTAAAGAGATTGGAACAGAAGAATGCAACTATTCCATTAATGAATTCATTTCAGGATCAATTAAGAGAACAATTCTACTTTTATTTTCATTTATAATATAGCCATTTTATGATGGTAATGTCCACTTTTCAAGTTATTTTGATTATTGTCTGGGTAATCATTATGTGGGAAGTTACCTATTTGAGTAGAAAGAGATATCAGAGATCCAATATAGTTATAAATTCTCCAGATTATCCTCTATAAACCAAAAAATACAGTGATATATAAACTTGTTTGGATAGATCAATGAGTTGGTTATTTCACTAGGAAGTATAACATATGAGTAATTATGAATTCTCAACTACCTCTCTAAGTACATCTAATGAAAATCGATGTAACTTACTGATTGGGCATCTTTTATGTATCTACATAATGAAAATTGCAATAAAAGGAACACCATTGAGCAAGACTGGCTCCCATCCTTACAGAGAATATAAAACTTTCTCTTCAACAAATCCTGATTTAAGGCTTGGTGTGAATGTGTTTACAGATTTTTGGAGCATAAGTTAATTGTACAAATATTTCAGACTTATGCCATGCTAGCCTTTTATATGTGACCATATTCCTGCCTCAGAAACTCCAATGAACGGATTCTATATTGTTTCCATCTGTGAGGCCATTGGCTTGATGATCTTTCTAGGATGCAAGTAGTTATTATGCCTATTACTGATTTTGCTATTGTTTTGATAGAGCCAATCTTCTATTTTAAAATCCCAGGCTTGTGGCTCGATCATGGATACCCGATAAACTGATGAGTTCTGATTCTTTGTTTCTCATCAATTCTTTTCTTAATTTGTCTCAGAGAATGCAAGCAGAGTGAAATGAGGTATATTCTTCTAACACTTGCCTTCTTCTGACATTCTCTCTAGCCAGAAGCAAAATTGAAAATTAGTTTGACTCTAACTTTATAATTGTTTACCTGCCTTTTTTATTTAATCAGAATTTTCATAGCTAAAGTTGTTAACTTAGCATTACCCATTCAAGACAACCATAACCTTCACCACGACATATTTAGAAACGGACTTCAGATGTACTTTACTAGCTCCCCTGCCAAACAGAAGAATGGGTGTTCTTTTATTTGATGCCACTATTCAGAGGCTGGCCCACAAATATCGTTGTCACAGAATGACTCACGCTCCTAATGATTAATAACATAAAGTCCACATTTCAAGCCTGAACAAACAAGCAGATTATTTTCTCCAAAGTTATATAATAAATACACTGAAAACATGTAGAAACATCATTAGGTACCGACCGAACTTTTAAGCTTGACTATGGCAATGCCATTCCCATTACTAGTCTGCCAGTCTATGAGATCATAGAGAAGAGAGGAGAAGGAAAAATACATCTTAAGTTCAGTCACACTTTGACACCAGGATAGCACACTGATATTTTTCATTTTGTACTGTCAGTTTGGAAGACACTTAGTCTCTGCTCTAAGAATTCATATTGGAAGTATTACTTGCTAAGGGTTTTATACGGACTCTAATGAAATCATTACAAGGGCCCTGCACAAGGGGTATGCTTAATTAATTTTATTTCCATACAAACATCTAAATATTGTCACATGAGGATAATAGGAAATTATTTCCTTAGCTATAGAGAGATGTTGGCTGGCAAAAACGGGCTGTTCAATGAGGCTTGTCAATGCATCACTAAGAGAAAGGAAGGAAGCAAACGGATCAGTGAAAAAATGAAATGTCAGAAGCTTTTACTATTTCTTAGACGCTTTATTTTCCTCAAGGTCATTCATTCACCGAAGTTTTAAAAAAAGTGAGGTAATACACAAAATTGCCAGCCAGAGCTGGTTATATATCAAATTATAAAAAGGTCACATCCCTCCCACTACACAATCACTGGTTCCTTAAATTCCTGTCTCTTCCTCACATTTTATTTGTTGCATCACTAAACAAGAAGGAACTCTTAAAGGAAGATTGAAAGTTCCCTCTTGAACATGCCAAATGATGGTGTGACTTCAGGTTTCTTTGGATTTAATTAAATGTTCTTGTTTGCATTTAAACACTGAGAAGTAGAGCGTAGAATGGCAGACTTTTTACATCAACTCCAGCACTCAAAATTTATGAATATATTTAATTACAAGTTAGCTTAGCTGACCACTGTGATGCTCAGTTTCATGTATCAACATGGCTAGGTTGTGACATCCAGGTGTTTGATCAGTCAGCTTGTGGTCTGATTGTTGCTTTATGATATTTTGTGAGTGGAGTGCATGCATAATCACCTGATTTCATGTACAGTTGATTATATCCACAATCAACAGAGGAGATACCCTCAGGAATGTGGGAGTCTCATCATGCAAGCCATTGGAGGTCTTAAAAGCCAAACCTGAAAACATAAGAAGTGAGCAAGAAGAATTTCTTCTATTGCAGCAGCCCAATTTCTCCTGAGGAATTTAACTCCACCTTTTTCCGAGCTCCCAGCTTATGGTTGGTCAGCACTATGGGATCCAGACTCACCAATCCCCATGGTCACAGGAGCCTCCCTCCCTCCCTCACACACACACACACACACACACACACACACATATAGACTCACCAATCCCCATGGTCACAGGAGCCTCCCTCCCTCCCTCCCACACACACACACACACACACACACACACACATATAGACTCACCAATCCCCATGGTCACAGGAGCCTCCCTCCCTCCCTCACACACACACACACACACACACACACACACATAGACTCACCAATCCCCATGGTCACATGAGCCTCCCTCCCTCCCTCCCTCCCTCACACACACACACACACACACACACACACACACATATAGACTCACCAATCCCCATGGTCACATGAGCCTCCCTCCCTCCCACACACACACACACACACACACACACACACACATATAGACTCACCAATCCCCATGGTCACAGGAGCCTCCCTCCCTCCCTCCCTCCCTCACACACACACACACACACACACACACACATATAGACTCACCAATCCCCATGGTCACAGGAGCCTCCCTCCCTCCCTCCCTCACACACACACACACACACACACACACACACACATACATATAGACTCACCAATCCCCATGGTCACATGAGCCTCCCTCCCTCCCTCCCCCCCCCCCCCCACACACACACAGATATAGACTCACCAATCCCCATGGTCACAGGAGCCTCCCTCCCTCCCTCACACACACACACACACACACACACACACACACATATAGACTCACCAATCCCCATGGTCACATGAGCCTCCCTCCCTCCCACACACACACACACACACACACACACACACACATATAGACTCACCAATCCCCATGGTCACAGGAGCCTCCCTCCCTCCCTCCCACACACACACACACACACACACATATAGACTCACCAATCCCCATGGTCACATGAGCCTCCCTCCCTCCCTCCCACACACACACACACACACACACACACACACATATAGACTCACCAATCCCCATGGTCACATGAGCCTCCCTCCCTCCCACACACACACACACACACACACACACATACATATAGACTCACCAATCCCCATGGTCACATGAGCCTCCCTCCCACACACACACACACACACACACACATACATATAGACTCACCAATCCCCATGGTCACAGGAGCCTCCCTCCCTCCCTCCCACACACACACACACACACACACACACATACATATAGACTCACCAATCCCCATGGTCACATGAGCCTCCCTCCCTCCCTCCCTCCCTCCCACACACACACACACACACACACATACACACATACATATAGACTCTCCAATCCCCATGGTCACATGAGCCTCCCTCCCACACACACACACACACACACACACACACACACATACATATAGACTCACCAATCCCCATGGTTACATGAGCCTCCCTCCCTCTCTCTCTCGCATATATATATATATATATACTCTATTGTTTCTTCTTCTCTGAAAAACCCCAACTCAGAGAGGTTTTGGTTTGAGAAATTGGGGTACTGCTATTGCACACATCTAAAATCGTGGAAGTAGCTTCGGAATTGGGTAATGGGTAGAGGCAGGAAGAATTTTAAGATGCTTCCTAGAAAAGGCCTAGATTGACTAAAAAGGGTCTCAGTAGAGAAATGGATATTAAAAGTGTTTCCGATGAGAGCTCTGAAATGAAGGAGAAATATAGAGAAGGAGTCTATCATCTTAAAAATAACATAATTCTTCATGAACAGAATGTTGGTAAAAATATGAACATTTTAAGCTTCTTCAAATTAGGTCCATGCAGGAAGTGATAAAAAGCATTGTTGGAAATTGGAGAAAAGGTGATCCTTGTTGTAAAGTAGCTGTGAACTTGACAATATTGCATTCTGATGATGGATGGAAGGCAGAATTTGTAAGTGATGAACTTGGATATTGAGGTGAGGGCTTTTTTCAGGCTAAGAGTGGAAGGCACAGTCTGGTTTCTCCATGCTGCTTATAGTAAACTGAAAAAGGAAAGAGATAAAATGAGGACTTGCTCATAAGGACCAAGGAATCTGCAATTGATGATTTGGAAAAATTCTTAGCTTATCCCCATAGGATACTCTGAGCCTAGGGCCAGAATCACTTTATTGAGGTCTTAGTGGCCTCTTGGGAAGTGAATTCCCAGGGATTGGAACTCCAGGTGAGGCTTTAGCTGAACCACCCTCTCCCACGGCATATGATTCTTATCCAGTTCTGCCAACTAAGAGTAAGTCAGGATTGGAAATAGATAGGAATGTCTGGGAAGGATCTCTAGAAAATTCTTCTGTCTGATGGTTTAGACCTCTTGAACCACATGCAAAACTGGCAAAGTTCTGAGAATTTCATAAGGGCAGATGCAAATGCCAGCATGGACGGAAAAGAACAGAGATCAAATGAAATGAAGTAAAAATGACTTCAAGGGTGTATTAGCCAAAGGGGTGCTGATGCAAAATACCAGAAATCTGTTGCCTTTTATAAAGGTATTTATTTGGGGTAGGAGCTTACAGATACCACGCCATAAAGTGTAAGTTACTTCTCTCACCAATGTCTTTGGCCACATGTTGGAGCAAGATGACTGCTGATGTCTATGAGGGTTCAGGCTTCCTGGTCTCCTCTGGGCTCCGTTCCTCTCTTTTCTCCACAAGGTCAGCTGTAGACTATCAGGCAAACAGCTCTCTCTCTCTCTCTGTGGTTTCTGCCATGTCTAAGGAGCTGTCTCTCTTCCTCTGTGTTCTTCTCCTGTGTGTTCACTTCCCAGGCTCCAGCTGAAAACTCCAGTGTCAAAACACCAACATCAAAACCCTTTACCTCTGTCCTTTGCCATGTCTTTTAACACCCTACTGATGTGGCTCAATCAAAGCCCTGATCATAATGTAATCAGCCCAGGTTCAGACCAGTTTACAAACATAATCCAATTTCTATTTTTGGATTTCATAACTATATCAAACTGCTACAAAGGGCAAAACCATGGAAGCAGATACCATGAGGTCAAGAGAGAGGGGTTTCCTTCCAAACCTTTGGGTAGGGTGAGATTTCTACCGAGGAGTTTGAAGGTCACTAGTCTTCTGACCTAATGCCTAGGGAGAGTTCAGCCACCACAGCTATACTTGCAAAGCAGGGCCACAGCACAAGCACTTGGAAAGGGTGGGGCTGCCACTCCAGCACATCTGGAGGACAAAGCTTCCACCCACAGATGATCTCAGGCCTAGGAACCTATGTGATATTCCCCTGATGGATTTCAGACTTGATTGGGAATTTTTCTAATTTTTCCCTTCAGGAATGTGAATGTTTACACTGTGCCTGTCTCACCATTATGTTGGAAGCATATCTTTTAGGTTTCACAGATAATATCATCTGATTGTTACCATGTCCATAGTGTACATTTGACTCACATTCTCCATACTGCCTGATTACCAACACAGTACATCTTTCGCACAGACACAAGAATAATTTATCATTACTGCTAACCACAGTCCATAGGTCACCCCAGCTATATTTTTCCCATGCTTCTCTATGTTCCCAACACTCTGCAGTAGTTATGCACACCTGCTCCAGGCCACACAGGATACTCCTGCATCTGTACCACAATTTTCATCAATCTCTTGGTTTACTGTGCTATTCAGTTTCTCCATTATTCTCCAGCACTCAGCCAATTGCATTTATATACCCAGACTACCACTTTTAGCCATATCCTCACTTATAAACCAGCTGTTACTCGCTATGTGTTATCATCCACTATTTACCACACTTTCACAGTAAAGCCAATTAAATCTCTACATACATTAAACATCAGTAGTCCATCTCAGTTCTCTTATCTTCTTTAAGAATTCATCACCTACCACCAGGTCTTAAAGATATTTTCCAACTATTTCTTCTACAAGTTTTATGGTTCTTGCTTTTATTTTTAGATTTTTGATCCATTTTGAGTTAACTTTTGGATAAGGTGTGAGATAGGGGTCCTTTTTTCTTCTTTCAGCTACAGATGTCCAATTATTTTAGCACCATTTGTTGAATGGACAGTTCTGCCCTAGCTGTGTGGTTTGGCAGGCTAGTCCAAAAATCACTTGACCATAAATGTGAGGGTTTGTTTCTGAACTATAAATTTGGTTCCATTGGTATATGTGTCTGTCTGTATGCTAGTGCCATGCTGTTTTTACCACTATAGCTAGATAATATGATTTCAAGTCTGGAAGTGACGGTTTGCTTTTCCTTTTTATGATGTTTCTGGCCATTCAGGACACCTTACCCTTCCAAATAAATTTGATGATTGTGTTTTCAATTTTTTTTTAATTCTGGTGGAATTTTTATCATGATTGCATTGAACCTGTATATCAATTTGAGTAGAATTGACATCTTAATGATATTTAGTCTTCCAATCCTTGAGCATGGAATGTTCTTCCAGTTATTTAGGCCTTTTTGGATTTCTTTTAACATTGAGTTGCAGTTTTCTGAATACAAGTGGTTTACATCATTGGCTAAATTTATTCCTGACTATTTGAGTTTTATATGCATATTTTATTTTCAAAACTCTTATGACTATTTAGTTACTTTTATTGATAGTATCTTCATTGCTAGGTCCTCTTCCAGGCCTCTCTCCCCTGTTTTTTTTTTTCAGGCTCTAGCACACCTTTTAGTAATTCTTGAAAATCTGGTCTCTTGCTTAGAAATTCTCTCAGTTTCTGTTTATCTATGAATATTCTAACCTCACCCTCATTTTTCAATGACTGTATTGCTGGATATAAGATTCTTGGCTGCAAGTTTTTCCCTTGTAGTATGTTAAATATATCAGACCACTGTCTTTTTGCCTACATGGATTCTGGTGAGAAATCAGCACTTAATCCTAATGGGTATCCCTTATATGTTATGCATTGCTTTTCTCTCGCCGTTGTCAGAATTCTCTTTGTCTTTGGCATTTGACATTCTGATGAGTATGTGTCTCAGAGTTAGTCTATTTGGATTTTTTCAAATGGGAGTACATTGTGCTTCTTGGACTTGGATATCTATGTCCTTCAATTGGGTTGGGAAATTTTCTACCATTATTTCTTCAAATATTTCTTCTGCCCCTTTTCCCTTCTCTTCTCCTTCTGGGAAACCCATGGCACACATGTTTGCATGCATTTTGCTGTCATTTAGTTCCCTGAGACCTTGTTCAATTTTTTCCATTCTTTTCTTCATTTGTTTTTTTGTATGTTCACTTTCAGAGGCCATTTCCTCAAACTCACCAATCCTTTCTTTTGCCTCCTCAAATCTGCTATTATATGATTCCAATTTTTTTTTTAATTTCATTGATTGCAACTTTCATTCCCATAAGATCTGCTCTGTTTTTATACATGCTTTCAAATTCTTCTTTTTGCTCATCCAGTGTCTTCTTAATATCCTTAATCTCTTTAGCTATCTCATTGAATTTATCAATGAGATTTGTTTGAACAACTATGATTAGTTGTCTCAACTCCTTTAGGTCATCTGGAGTCTTATCTTGTTCCTTTAACAGGGCCATAGCTTCTTATTTCTTGGTGTAGATTGTAATTTTTGTTGGTATCTTGGCATCTGGTTTACTAGAGTATTTATTTTGGGTGCAGTTTTTCTCTTTAATTTAGGGCTTCCTGCCCTTTCTCCCTTGCTGGTTGTATAGTAGGAGCCAAGATTGTAATTGGTGCTATAAACTGGGGAGGCTCAAGCTGCCCTCATTTCTCCAGGGACCAATGAAGCTTCTCCCAACTTTCTCCTTTGCCAGGGGTAGGAACAGTCACAGTTGTGTGGTATAATCCAAGTTGTGCAGGCCTAGACGGCAATTGCCCAGACAGACTGATGAAGCTTCATACCCCTTTCTCCCCTGCCTGGTGCAGGGATGGAACTGCAGGTGTGGGCAGCAATCTATGCAGTACAGGTCCAAGATGACCACAGTTGCCCCGGTAGACTTCCAATTATTCAGTCTATGCCAGCCAAAGGTACCCTCAATGACCTGGATAGACTGGTGCTGAGCTAGCCACCTTCCTCCCTGCCAGAGGTGGGACTGAAGCCTAGTCTAGGGCTGCAGGTCTATCTGGGTGAAAGAAACTGGTTCCTACCATCACTGTGATTTTCAGCCCTGGCTTCCTCTCAGGCTGGGGGCAGAGTCATAATGGCAACCACCGGCCTCTTTCTGACTTGGGCAGATTCACACACCAGTTGTTCCCAGAGTTATATCTTAGCCAGCAAGTCTACCAATCAGCAGCCAAAATCAGCAGCCAACTGTCTCCTCCTCCCCTCTTCCTGGGAAATGGAGCTTCCAATTCCAGCCACAGAATGGCTCCGGGGATGGTTTGTGCCACCAGAATAGGATAATCACCAGCCTCCGTAGCTTGGCTAGTAACTTTCCAGAGAGGCTGGCACAGGTCCCTGCAGCTTCCTCCCTGCCAGTGGTGGGGCTGGAACCTAGGTTAGAGCTGCAATCTGATATGGATGGAAAGAAGCCTAGTTCCCACCAGCACTGGGATTTTCAGTCCACCCCTCTTCCCCTTGTGCCATGTGCAGAGTTAAGATAGCAGCTCCTAGCCTCTTTCTCACTTGGATAGGCTCAAACTTTAGCTATTCTCAGGATTATACTTTAGCCCACTGAATTTACTCATCAGTAGCTGAAATTGGTGCCCAGGTGTCTCTTGCTCCCCCATTTTTGGGAAGCACAGCTTTCAATTCCAGCCATGGAACAGCCCCCAAGGTGGCTTGTGCCTCCAGTGGAGATTGGTCACTGGCCTCTGAGGCATTCAGCACTCTACTTATGAGTCTTCTCTGCAGATGAGCAGTCTCCTCTTTCCATTCCTTTAAGGATGTAGCAGGATGCTATTTTGGTCTCCTGGAACCCCCAACAGGTGCTTCAGCTAGCTCCAGAGAGCTTTGGGTGTTTACTAAC
Source organism: Dasypus novemcinctus (assembly GCF_030445035.2). Classification (NCBI taxonomy): domain Eukaryota; kingdom Metazoa; phylum Chordata; class Mammalia; order Cingulata; family Dasypodidae; genus Dasypus; species Dasypus novemcinctus. Next base: position 2,216,861 of record NC_080677.1, read on the forward strand.
TGCCCTGTAGCAAGAGCTGACTCTAGAAGCTCTTTACTTCTCCATCATCTTGCTGGTTCAGCTCTTGATTAGGTTTTGTACTTAGCGATGTTACTGGAACGACTTCAGGCTTTTAGAATATTGTGATGGGGTGATAGTGTTTTGTATGTGGAAAGAGCATGTCTTTTGGGGGTTCAGGGAACAGACTGCTAGATTCAATTATGTACCCCAAGAGAAGACATGCTCTTGAATTTAATCCATGATATTTTGAGGTAAATCCATCTGTATTTTTTAATATGTTAAGGTGCATCAGGGTGCAGACTCATTTGTGAAAAGGGTCTTTTAAGATTCTATTTATGTATGGTCCAACTGATTCAGGGTGGGCCTTAACCCATATTACTGGAGGCCTTATAGACAGAAAGCCACAGGGAGAGGAGCCAGCAGCTGTAGTTAGCTGAAACCAGAAGTGCAGACATGAGTAGAGATAGATCACCATGTGGGAGAAGTCAGAGATGTAAGACAGGAACCCCAAGAGTTGTGGCAAGCGCGTACCAGAGGGCTGAGCCTCTGTGGAGAGAGCATGGGCTTGCTAATTCCTTCCTTGATTTTGGCCTTCCAACCCCCAAAATCATGAAGCAATAAATCCTTGCTGTTTAGACCAATCCATTTTTTGAAAGAAAAGTCCAATAATGAGTGAGTGACCCCTAGTGGAATTTTCCTTTTATGCTGTACACCAATACTAATGAATCCGTAATCACAACCATCTAAAATAAGGAACAAAGTCAGAATAAATAAAAGAAAAGGAAAGATATGTTATAGTTTATTCATAGATATGGTTAGACCCAGGAAATAATTTTCTTTTTATAGGTATTATGCCTATAGGATGTATCAAGTCAAATACACATTGTCCAAATAGTGTGGTTTGAGAGTCATTTTTTTTCAACTCTTTTGTGAATAGTTAATATATGTGACTTTATTTTGTATCACCTAAGCCCTTTATGTGAATTATTTTGTAAATTCTGTAAAATGAAGGCAATCACACTCATCCCATATTATTTTTACAGTATTCAATGACATAAAGAGTACACACAGAATATAGAAACAACTGTTAATTAACATTATCATTTTATAGATGATAAATCCACAGCTGATAACTATATGTAAATAACAAAAGGCTTACTATTATGAAACAGAAGAGTGAAGAATGAGATACAGAATTTTCTAAAATAAAACCAGATTACAATGATTATGCTATACTTTGTGGGTAATTTATTACAGCAAAAAATTTTTTTATTCTACGTGTGTATCATTTGACCTCATGGCCAATTTAGGTCACAGAGCATTTGTCCACCTTTTAGCTCAGGAGAGAGCATATAAAAATGTGTCTCAAGAACAAAGGCAGTACATTTTTAGGGATGGAGTTGAAATCTTTGGGTACATAAATAAAATGAAACAATTTAAGAAAATAGATATGATAGCAAAAGTTACTTTTTATAATTCTCTAAACTAAATGAAGACAATATCTGCTAGTGAAAGAACCATGGAGAGTACAAGAAAAGAATTCAAATGTACATCTAAAGTGACATCCCTGGGCCTTTGCAGCCAATAAAATGATCCCAGAGAAAGTCATGGCAAGTCTAGCTTTGGGTTTGGGAATCTACAATAAGATCGTACTTAATGGACAGAGCAAGGAGGTATAAATCCTGGAGCAGACGTGCCTCTGCCTCAATGTCATCGCAGATGTGGTAAAGGAAGGGTGGTGCAGAGCCCTGGGCTTAGGGTAGAGCCGCCTCACTCTAGAGAGTGAAGGCAGGAAGGGATTGGAAGTTTCCTTCCACTGGCATGTGGCTTGGAGACGAGCTAGAGCTGAGCTGTTCACATGGCCTCCTGACCTGGGCAAGGCAATGCTGAATCAGCATGGCTTCTGATAATGACTCAATTACCTCTCAGGAGACAGCAGTGTCATATTCACACACTCCATATAGGGCAAGTTCCATGAACAAGGAAAGGCTGGCAAAGGATTGTGCCATCTCAAGACAGGGAGGGGACGAGATCCTACAATCGCTGAGGTTACACTTTGCCAAGCACGAAAGGCGCAGGGGATATCTTCAGATGATTGAAAGGTCTGAGAACTCTCAGTGTGAATTTAGTTAAAAAGAGACTAAATAAAATTAAGAGACACAGAGAGAATGGAGGCTCAGGAGAGACAGTAAGTCAAATCATGGGAAAAAACAATAGTTTTGCATGAATGAGTTCTATCTAGGAACTCATACACACTTCTTCTACTCTTACCATTTTTCTTTTCTTTTCTTTTTCCGAAACTGTGGCTACAGATGGGTCTTAATGGGATTTATCAATAATAATGAATAAATATCACAATACTGAACTTTTTACTCTAAAATTCATTTTTTAATCCTCAGGCAGAAAGAAAATAAATAACCTGAAAATTAGTTTTTGAATGATTTTGATATGGCAATTCATGGCTACCTACTTGGAAAATCTCACCTCTTCAAAGATTGGCAGCATGGAGAATCATTGAATATTTTAATATTTTTCTCTCTAGCATTGCAGAAGAAGAAAATCTGATGTTAAGAAGTCAAGAGAAAGAATCCCTTAACTCTTAACTCATTTAATTTATATAGAAGTTGGAAAAAGTATCATTACCTTTATAAAACCTCTACTTTATGGTCAGCTAAACAAAATGACTTTTTGGTATATATAGTTGAAGAAATGCTACTACCTGGAAGATGAAAATCCTGAAACTAATTATGAACATATATACTAATTACTAATATTTCAATGAGTTTTTGAACTTCTAATTATTTAAAGGTAAATAATTGAGGATTTCTCTATTTTCATGATTTTCATTAGTAGTGATATGCAATGTCACACTGTCATGAATAAAATTCTTTACTTTGAGAAAGGGAGGAATCTGAAAGTTCTCTGAGTTTGAACCCTGGACCTCCCATATGGTAGGCAGATGCTCTATCAGCTGAGCCATATCCATTTCCCTACTAAGCTTTTGTTTTCACATTTTAGAAACTTCCTTTTGTATGTGAAAATAATACTTTATTCTTGCAATGCATATACTTTTTTCAGCTACACTGAACAAAGATAGCTACAAAATGAAATCTGTGTATATATACATATATAATTCTCAACATTTACAAATGAGGAAAAGCTCTGCAAAAATATATTAAAATATGGCATATTTTGGAGACACACAATAGATACACAATAGATACCCAGAATCTGCTGTGAAAACACCAAGGAAATAAAACACGATTTTCATGCTCAGGAAGGCATTTACGTTTTCATAGAATCTTTCCGGTTGGATAGATCAGTATGCATATCTTAACCCAACAGAAATCCATTTCAAATAAGTGAGGGTAAAGATGTACTAAAGACTAAATGAGCAATGAATGTATTTACAGGAAATCTGAGAAAGTCACAGTGACAACTCACATGGACTTGTGAATGTAAAGTTTAGTAAGAATGTTCCTTAAGTATGTGATAAAATGATTTTAACCAAGGGATGCAGATTTGGAATCTCAAAATGAACTCAGCCCAAATGTTTCCATGTGAGTGAGAAAGATGCTTATTTTACGTTAGAATAAAGAATATATAGTAAATGTCTGTCATCTACTTCTGATTCCAAAGAGTTATTTTGTCATGATAAATAAACCAAGTTATATTAGGGATGATGAAAGTAATTCTTCAACTGTAGAGCTGGTACTCTGATGGTTGAGGAGCAGCAGGAATAGATTTCTGCTTCAAGGAGCTGCACCACCAAAGCACAGGCACCGAAGCGGCCAAGGAACACTCACATAAGATTGAGAGAATCATGGAAACGTGGCCCACTGTTCAATTGTGGATCACAGTCTACAGAAGGATCCCCATGGCAGCATTATTCGTAACAGTTCACGTTTGGAAACAATCCAGAAGTAAGTGACAACTGAATGAATTATGCACAGATGGGTAAATGCTGGATGTACAATAATTGAATTGGATAAAGTATGGAATAAGATAAAGATACAGTGTAGTCTATATTATATAAGAACCATTGGAAATTAAAAGGCTCTTATATAGTTTACTATTTTTGTTTTAAAAAATGAAGATTTTATAAAAACTGAAGAATAAATTACATATGGGAATGAGTGAGGAAATAGTGGAGACAGTGATAGAAGCAAAACCTTTCCTGAGAAAATAAGTTTGGTGGGTTGAATTGTGTACCCCAGTTTGGACAAGTTCTTGGTTCTGGTCAGTGTGGATGCGTGACATATAAGATCTTTTGATGGTGTTACTTCAGTTATGTGTGGCCCAACTGAATCAGGTTGGGTTCTAACTGGACTACGGGAGTCTTTATAAGCAGGGTGAAGGTCAGACAGTGATGGAAGACACGGGGAGAGGCCAGAAGCCTGCAGCCAGTGGAACCTGGAGGAGAGAAGCAAGACCTCAGCACATGCTTTTCCACATGGTAGACAACGAGGGACCCCAGTGATGTCCTGCAGTCAGGCCCCAAACACCAGTCTTGGGGGAAAAGGCACTGCCTTGCTGATAAATTCCTGTCGTTAAGTCAACCCACTGCCTGGTATCTGTTCTAGCAGCTGAGAAGCTAAAGCAACAATTAATGGAATTTTTCCACTTGAATCTTTTAAATATAAGTCATTCAAAATGTGAAATGCAAATCCTGAAATAATGTAGGGGAAAAACTTAATGGTATATCAAATCAACAGCATATCCAAAAAGAGAAAATAGCTATTTCAAGGTAATTGGAACAAGAAAAGTATGTTTGATCTTAGTGGATATGTTTCAAGAACAAAATGAGTGCAAATGAATCTTAAACTTGCCCTAGAAGGTTTATTGTTATCAGTTACATTAGTGTAAATTATGTGCAATGAAGGATAAAGCATGTAAATAAATGCCTGGGTGTTTTGAGAGACCAAGTTATCACTAAAGGGAAAAGCTGGAAAGTATAAAATCAAAAGATTAGGGAAAACACACTATAATAGCAAATTTGAATTGGAAGTGTCACTATCAACTCACGGTATTTAAAAATATATCTTTGTTGCTCTGTTCACTGAAAGGACCTAATAGATTTCATATCATGGTGACATTCAGCACATCTGAAGTTTCTATTTCTTAAACTTAATTTCAGAATATCACTCTTCACAAACAGAAAATAGGCCTCCTTGGTGAATCAACCAGTGCTTTCTGTATTCTTTGTCACCTGAACTCAAATTATTGCAAATTATTGTTTCTGTTTTTTTCCTCTTACTAAAAGTAAATTTAATATTTTAAAACGATGAAGTTATTTTCAGATGTTTCAGTGTTTTTAAGATTCATAAAGTATACTCCCTTCCTTTCTATGTCTCAAGATAAAATGTAACTATACAGAACTTCAGGTGGAAAGTGCATTAAGAGATGTTTCAACAAAATACATGGCAGTCTATCACTGAAAACTCCCCGCTCTCTTAGTCAGCCAGGACTGCTGTAACTTAGAGGCAGCAGGCTTTGGTCTCTTAGTGTTCAGGGCGGGAAGTTCAAGTCAAGGTCCTTTCTCTGAAGTTGTGGCATTTGTTGGTGGCTTGTGGGCCACTGAAACAGCCTTTGCCCCGTCACTGGACCATCCTGCCCCATCTGTGTCCTCCTGACTGGGGCAGTTGTCCTCTGCGTATAGGGACATTAGTCACATTGGATTAAGGCCTGCCCTAATGCAGTTTGGGCTCATCTTAAGTAACAGCATCTTGAAGGCTCTGCTTACCAGCGGGCTCATCATCACAGGACCACGAGTTGTAACCTGAACCGGTGTTTATGCGGAGCAGGATTCAATACGTAATATGCTATACTAAAAAATACTTACAAATAAATGACAGGTGTATTTATTATGAAATTCTATAAAAGTAGTCGATGAAAACATGGGGGAAGATTTCATTTTAAGTCAATAGATACATAGAAATTTCTGAAGCCAGGGACAAAGTTGAGGAGAAATAAGCAGAATTACTGACAAATTTAAATTCTGTTAAAAGAAATTATGAAAAAAGTTAAAATATTAGGAGTAAACATCTTCAGTAGAATAAAAACAAGCAAGAAATTAGTATCTAAATGTGTAGAACTATTATTCCCTTCTCCCAGCTATATATTTTTAAGACACCTGGCTTGCTTCATATATTTCAACTAAAATGATGACTTGAAACCAATTTAATGCAGAAACAGATATCAGAAGATAACTGCCTGCTAGTAAGCCAAATATTATTTTGCAATTTTCAATTTTTTCAATACTTTGCTATTCTTTTAGAAAATATTATCATTATTTGTCAAAAGAAGCAAATTATACTGGGGTATAACAAGCTTCTTCTGTTTTCAATGGATCAATGTTTTTAAATTATTATTTTAATGTTTAATAGGCAATTACTGATACAACCTAAACAAAAAGTCTTTGAGGTCTTCAATAATTTTATAGTATAAAGGGGTCCTGAGATCAAAATGTTTCAGAACCATTGTTTTAAGTAAAATAATGTAATTGTGCACCAGTACACATTTTCACAGCAAAAAAAGAACATAAATATTTAAAACCATATTCTTTATAATAGCTGAAAATTGTATACAATGCAATAGCCATTAAGATTGGAATAGAATAAATTGCAGTTTATTCATACAGTGGGATAGTGTAGAACATTAACCATAAAAATGCCATATATTGAATGAAAAAAAGCAAAACAAACATGTTTAATAAAATTCTATGTATTTAAAGTTCAACAGATCAATTAAAACTATATGATGTAGTGATGCATACATAGATGATGAAATTATAAACAGAAGAAAGGATACAATCATGAAAGAGACAGGTAGGATAGCATTTATTTTGGGGGGAGCAAAGGGTTTGTGATTGGGCAGGACATACAGGAAGCTTGTAGGCTATTGATGAATTGATGATCTTCTGCTCCTTGACCTCTGGGGTGATTATATAGGTAATCCCTTTATAATTAGTTATTGAACAAAATTTCGATGTATGTTCTATATGTCTTATTTTTCTATAGACATATTTTACAAAAAATTACAAAACCAGAAATACTATTTTAATCTATGCTAATGTCCTATATAATTATATTAGTGTTCTGTAAGGAACATATTTGTTAGTATTAGGAGGACAGTCATCCATCAAGTAACTGGTTGCACTACTGAATATGACTACAGCACTGCATTATAGAAAGGAGGTGGATTTGAGAGTGAAACTGGAACTGGTTACATATTCTAACTTCAACGCTTATTATGGGGAAAAGTTACCCAAATTATTTCACCTTTCAGAGCCTCATTATCATCTCTAAAATAATAATACGGATGAAAAAACTAGTTTTGTGAGCTTGTTTTGAAATTTCAGTAAAATACTGTATTAAGTATTCTGTGAATACAGAAGTAACAGGGGATATCTGTAAGTAGTATGACATTTTATAAAATTGTCTCATATGACTGTGGGGATGCACAAGTTCAAATTCTACAGGGCAGGCTGCAAACCAGGGCTCCAGTAAAGGTCCTTGATGAATTCCCAGGAGATGCTGGCTGTCTGAAGCAGAGATGGGAATTCCTTCTCTGAATGCTGAAATCACTTCCCATTATAAGGCCTTCAACTAAATGGATGAGAAGTCCCTCATTGCTGACGGAAACTCCTCAGTTGATTGTAAATGCAAACAGCCATAGACACAATCCATTCACTGATGATTTAAATCCATGAAATATCCATGAATTACAATTACCCAGGGCTTGCTTGACCAAACAACTGGGTGCCACGACCTTGCTAAGTTGACACATTAGCTGAACCATCGCAGATGCTAATTTCAATAAGATACTATATTAACAGCAATTGGTTGGCAACATATAAGAATGCTCTTCCTCTATTCCTATATTTGCCATTGAGGACATCTCTGAAATCATTATATTTTATGGAAACCAGGAGTACATTTTTATGCAGATGTGAGGTGTAGATTGGTCTGGCTTACAACATTCTGTGTGACAACAGTTGCTCTCTGTTAAGGGTTAGAGAAAGTTAGATGGACGCTTGTTATCAAAAGGCAGGGGTTTTCTTAAAAGGAATTGGCAGACACCTAAATATTGAGGAGTTGATTCAGGAAGCCAAAGAACAATTTGCATGTAATAGCAGTGGGGAGACAATTTCTGGCAAACACTTCTCGACTTCCAGGTGAACATTAAGGTTTAATTTACATGTTTTTGAAACAATTAGTGATTGGGATTAGCCTTTTGAGAAGCAGCTGCTTAGATTTTCTATTTCTGCCAATGAATATTTCTATTTTGGAGACTGGAAAATGGTCTATGCCTTAAAAAATAAAAATCCATACAATGATGCCTGATATCAGTGGTTCTCAAACTTTTTGGTAGCATGAACCCTTTACACTCTTAAAAATTAGGAATATATCTATCAAATGATAACCGTATTAGAAATTAATATGTGAATTAATGAATACCTCTGGCCATATACTTCAAAGTGGTTAAAATGGGCAAAGTTATGTTGTATATATGTTTTAATAAAAATTTTAAAACAACAAACAAATAAAATAGAAATATTCAACACGAAGAGTAAACCCTATTGTAAACTATGGACTGTAGTTAATAATTGTGATAATACTGGTTCATCAACTGTTAAAAGTACTTCACCAGAGAAAATGTCAATAATAGAAAAAACTGTGTATGTATGAGAAAGAGGGGATATATGGGAACTCTGTGCTTTCTACATGTATTTTCTATACAAGTGCTCTAATACAAATAAGTAAATAAATTAATTAATTAAATTAAAATGCATGTACTAAGTAATTCATATAAAGGTAATAACTCTGTGAAGTTTAGCATAATTAACATTTTTTAATAAAAAATGAGTATACAAAGTAATGACCACGTTGAAAAGAGTGACATTGCTGTTCATTTTGCAAATACTTCTTCTAATCTTATTAGAAGGTACCTTGGTTCTCAAATCTGCCTCTACATTCAATCTGTTCCAATACCAAGCACCACAGCCTCTGGCAAATGGCATTGCCAATTTTTGAAAGAATCATAGGGAAAAATAACATCTTAGCATACTCTGAAAAGAGTCTTGTCCTTGAGGACTTCCTGATAGGTTTTTTTTTTTTTTTAATTTTTATTGACTTTGTAATAATATTACATAAAAAATATATATATGAGGTCCCATTCAATCCCACCCCCCCATCCCACCTCTCCCCCCCCCCAGCAACACTCGTTCCCATCATCGTGACACATCCATTGCATTTGGTAAGTACATCTTTGGGCACCTCTGCACCTCATGGTCAGTGGTCCACATCATGGCCCATACTCTCCCCCATTCCATCCGGTGGGCCCTGTGAGGATTTACAATGTCCGGTGATTGCCCCTGAAGCACCATCCAGGGCAGCTCCGTGTCCCAAAGACGCCTCCACCTCTCATCTCTTCCTGTATTTCCCCATACCCATCAGCCACCCTGTCGACTTTTCCCAATCCAATGCCACCTCTTCTATGTGGACATTGGATTGGTTGTGTCCATTGCACCTCTATGTCAAGAGGAGGCTCAGATTCCACATGGATGCTGGATGCAACCTGATAGGTTCTTGGAGAGCCCCAGGAGTCCCTAGCTGCACTCTGAGCTCCAGTACACTAGGGAATTGCTGAAGCTGGATGGGTAGAAGCATTTCCAGACTGTAACTTCCTTAAAGGCAGAATCCATGTTTGATAAAGAAGGAAGACAAGGAAAAATCGAAAGACATTGTTAATTGAAATGGGATTCTAGACTGCTCATTTGTTTGCTGGTGTGACATGCTGTGAGGCTACCCACACAGGGCTTTTTCCCATCTGGCTTATTATCTGTACACTTCTCAGAACACATCAGGTGGCAAAACTTTAGATTAGTCCCAAACTGCCTTCCTGTAAATGATCTACCTAGATGACTAAGTAGCTTGGTTTCAGAATTATCTTAACGGCTTCCTCAATTCCTTTCATCTTTGATGCATTCACTAACTACAGAAGGCAATATACATATATATATATGAATATATATATCAGCAGTATATATATAAATCTGAAATGATACAGCTCCATTCATCTCTGTGAATATCAGCAATTTGCAGAGTGAGACAATCACCAAAGCGAAACATTTCACAACTCCCATCTTTGTCAGGATGCCATAACTGGAAGTAAATAAGGTAAAGGACGTAAGACGCCTGCCATTGTGGTGAATTTATAAGACATCCCAGAAAGAAAATGCAGATTGTCTGTCTGTTACTTCAGGAGGAATGAGCAGGGGTTGGGCTCCATTTTGGGAAGTAGGGAGGAAAGTTACATTGTTGGCAGGGAAAGCAAATGCTGCTGGAGTTATCTGCAGGGACGGCTGGCCAAAGAAAGAAAACAAGTGTGCTGGGTCACAAGCTCGGAATTATGCTATCCGAGGAGGGAGGCTACCTGACAACATAAACTACTGACGTCACTCATTCTCTCAAAATCATTCTTCATCTTGTCTTTTTCAATAGAAAAATTTGGAATTTGAGGGAAATCCTGCTAATTTTAGTTTATTTCATCTCTATATTTGTGGGTAAAAAGATACTGGGAAAAGTCAGTAGTTTAAAATTTTCTTCATGAATATCGTTTACCTTCTTTCCAGAGATCTTACATGGATTTCATGAAACTAAGATGAGCATTGGATATGCTGAGAGATCATATTCTCACATGTAATTCAAAATTTAACAACTAGATAAGTCTTAGAATCGCCACTAAAAAGAACAGTCTCCCAATAAATTTATCATATATAATGTTTCTTTTAAAAATTAAGATAATGACCAGAGTAGTTTTGTATGAGTAACTAGAACTCCCAAACTCTATATTTTTCTTCAAAGTGAAATCATCATCATAATAATAGAAATAAAAATATCTACCACATTTTGCTCCTAAAACAGTTCAGGGCAAAGAGCCTGGCATGCAGGGAATAAATGCTCTTCAGATATAATGTGCATTGCTATCGTCAGTTTGAAATTATTAAGAGTGGCAGCAGCTGTAGTTACAGAAGTAGCTGGGACAAGTCATACAGGTCTCACAGCAGATGCCCTTCCAATCTTGTGTTACTTGGGATTGCCAGTTAATGAAAACAGGCCTTAGTTTGCCAGTGCTGCTGCAACAAATACTCCGGACTGGTTGGCTTAAGCAGGAATTTATTGTCTCACAGATGTTCAGAATCAAGGATATGGGAGCCCTTGTTTATCCAAAGTCTGTAGCATTGTAATGGTGGCTTGACAGAAATCTTTAAGTCAATCTTTACCTCCATCCCATGGCCATCTGCCTCCTTCTAGTCGTATTACAATCTTTACCTCAGTCCCATGGCCATCTGTCTCCTTCTGCTCCCTTCTAGTCGTATTACAATCTTTACCTCAGTCCCATGGCCATCTGTCTCCTTCTGCCCCCTTCTAGTCGTATTACAATCTTTACCTCAGTCCCATGGCCATCTGTTTCCTTCTGTCTCTTTCCAGTCATATTATTATTATTATTTTTTACTTATTTCTCTCCCCTTTCACCCCCCCCCACTCTTGTCTGCTCTCTGTGTCCACTTGTTGTGTGTTCTTCTGTGTTAACTCACATTCTTGTCAGCAGCACCAGGAATCTGTGTCTCCTGCTGTTGTGTCATCTTGCTGCATCAGCTCTCCCTGTATACAGCGCCACTCCTGGGCAGGCTGCACTTTCTTCACGTGGGTGCACTTCTTGTGTGTGGGACTCCCCTACACGGGGGCCCTCCCTGCGAGGTATGAGGCATGGCACTCCTTGCACACATCAGCACTGCGCGTGGGCCAGCTTACCACACAGGTCAGGAGGCCCTGGGTTTGAACCCTGGACCTCCCATATGGTAGACAGACGCTCCATCAGTTGAGCCATATCCACGTCCCTTTGGAGTCATATTAGACTAGAGCATAGTGTAGCCCCACCTTAACTTATGACATCTTCCTAGACCCTATGTGCATGTTGGTTCACATTCCCAGGGCGGGGACTAGCTCCTGAGCAGGTTCAAAGAGGACATGGTTCAATCCATCACAGAGGGAGACACAGTGAACAACTCACTCTCACTTTCACACCCACAAATATCCTAAGACAGAAGTCTTCAAGTATCAGGATAGGCTATTTGGGCTATTGGCTAATAAAATGTCTAAAATAGCATTCCCGGATTCTTTTAAAAAGTACATTCCCTTAAATCTAAACCTCTGGGAGGCTTCCCGGAGATGAGTGGAGCTGTGTCATTTCAGATTTAACTTCTACTCTCCTATACGGCTAGCCATGAGAAGATTTACGTATTAGAAGACCTAAGCACGTGCTCTGTGAGGGTGTAATCTCCCCTCCGCTGCCCGGCTGAAGGCACGGTCCCCAGGCGCCAGGCCTCTGAAGGGACTTAGCGGAAATGCCCATTTACAGTCTGATGAACCAGAAAATACGGATGTGGGCCCAGGAACCTGTGGTTTCACAAGTCCTCCAGGAGAGTTTGATACACTCTGAAGTTTCAGAACTGATGGCCTAAACAGCACATTCTGCTGCAGGAGGTAGAGAACGGCAGCCTCAAAGGTTCTGCAGGGACTTGAGCTGTAAACTCCTCAAGGAAGGTGCCTCGTTTAGGGTAGAGAAAGAAGGAAGAGAAGGAAGAGTCAAGGGGCCTTACTACAACAGGATTCTAGACAGCATCACGCCGCGTGAGGAGCCAAGGCTGAGGGCCCTACACCTCGACATTCAAGGATACCTGTCCTGGGCAAAAGCCACCCGTGCAGGCCAGAGGGGCCGTCCAAAGAATCGTGGGTGTCTGAGACGCTGGAAGATAAGGACCTAGAAAGCGCAAATGGGGAGCCAAGGAATGGCTGTGAAAAAGGCAGCATGAAGTTTTTGACGTCAGCTTCAGCCCTGAGAAAAATTATACCTGAACGGGGTGAACTGGACGTGGGACAAGGTAGATCACAGGCTGGTAGGGACCAAAACCAAAGCCCTCAGACAAGCCCTGGCCTCGATCCCTCTTTGTAAGAAAGAGAACAAGTAGGCACACTGAAAATGTCACAACAGGCTTGTAGGACACGCACGAAGACGTCACGCGAGCATTGGTCCCAGAACAGGGGCCCCTTTTACCCTAGTGCCCTCGCGGGGGACATTTAGCAATCTCTGGGGATGTTTTTGCTCGGTGCCAAAGGGCAGTGGGTTCCACCGGCATCCAGAGGGCAGAGGCCAGCGGTGCAGCTTGACTTAACCCACCAGTGAGACTTAACCCCACGACGTCAACAGGGCTGAGGGCACAAGTCCTGAACTGGACGCAAACTTGAAATAAACACATCCAACTTAATTCCGGCATTGGGTCCATGTCTGTCCAGTTCCTTGAAAGTTACTCCAAGGTATTTTGGTTCTATTTCACAATCGACTCCAAATTCGATAAGGCATTTCTGTCATGTCCTTGAAGATAATTAATCAGCACAGGGACTTTTAAGTCATTCGGTAAACATTAATATCAGTAAAAAGAAATGGTTCTTTGCCTGTTCTAATCAGCATGAGCTCAGGGGCTTTTCTGCCTTATTGTTTCATTTACTCTGAGAAGTAAAGAAAGACATAACCTCAGAAAAACTCCTCACTTTCCAATTTATTAGTTTCGACAGAAGAATGAGTGTCATGGAGAAGTATAGTTTGCGTGCATTTGACTTTTATCTCATTACTCATTTCACATCAGCAGTGATAGGAAAAAAGAAGGGAAAAGGCTTTTAGTAAAAGCAGTTTGGGACTGCTAGCTTCCTTTATATCAAACAAATTGACTTTTAGCCAATGTTATACTCCTATTGGCTTCAATTACATACGACTTAATTTTGCCTGGCAAGGTTAGTCAGCACATTCTTAAGGTATAATATTCTAAAATTTTAGTAGTAATTCACTTATATTGTGTCTATTAAATATACTTAAAGCTATCTTGGATTTAATTGGTAGGCCAATTTTTTATACTACTGACAGGTAAATCACCACATCCTTTTTAAAATAAGTTGAAACATATCATATCTGTGTTATAGCTATCGATGGCACTTTGCATGCTCTCCATAAACCAGGAGGAACTATTACAAAAAGCCTTCATCTAGGTCCTTCTCCAAGTATCTAGGTGAAGATAATAATGTAGTTTCAGTTGGGGCTTTCTTTGAAAACACCAGAGGCCTGAGACATTGGTGAGAATTTATGATATGGATTCTATATTTCTCAACTATTAAACATGTGAGATAAACTAAATGTGTCTGATGTCACTTCCCCCTCTAAGACTGAAATTATATGACTCTTTGACTTCATGAATCTTGTTTATTGTATGAGATTCAAGTAGGATATTGATGTGTTTTTAATAAATTGAACAGTGAAACCTCAATTCACACATACACATAATAAAGCAATAATAATTTTCTAAAGTGCATAGTTATTCTTTTGTCTTATATATATTATAACTTCAAAGTCTATTGCATACACACAAATAGGAAATTTAATTCATTGATTGGTTTTCCAGCAAATTTCATAAATATAATTTTGATGGATGAAATATCCTGTTTCCCATGCACCACTCCTCACAAGACACACACATCACAAGAACATATATATTTATGCAGAGCATAGAAGAATATTATTTTCCAAAAATCATATTGGCCAGGGTAAGGACAAAGAATCTAAACATCCAGAAGTAGACATAAAGAGATGGAATCATGGGTAGCAGCATTGTGTGTATGTGTGTGTGTGTGTTTTTTTTTAAATTTTTTTATTCATTTTTTAAAAATATTACATTCAAAAAATATGAGGTCCCATTCAACCCCACCGCCCCCACCCCACCACTCCCCCCACAGCAACACTCTCTCCCATCATCATGACACATCCATTGCATTTGGTAAGTGTATCATTTTAAAGTAAATGACAAGTTTGAGCTGATCCTCCTTCTTGACTACACAAAAGGCAACCATTTGTTCATATGATTTGGTGAAAACTGTGCTCAGCCCTACATGTCCAATTACCTGTCCACTTTTAGCAGGAGAGGAGTGTAATACAATACTGAAGTAGGCATTGAAAACCTGATACCTAAGCAAGTACATATGGGGCTATTTAAAAAATAAAGGTATTGAACTATTTGAAAATATTTTAGGATCTTATAGTTCCCTTCTTGTTGCCCTCTAGCTTAATTCCTTCATGGTCAAAGAAAATATTAAGAATTAATTAAGTTCTTTGAAATTTGAGGCTTGTTTAAGATCCATGTTTTGATGGAACTTAATAATGTCCCTGTTCACATAAAAGAAAGTATACTCTCTCCTTACGTGGGTACAAGTTCATAGTCAGCTAGATAACAGATGGATAATCATATCTATGTGTACAGACATAAAGATATTATGCTTCATTCATATAGAACATGTGTGCATATTATGTATGTATAAATGTGCTCCTCATTCTGTGTTCTTTTTTTATGTTGAAAACTCTCTCCCATTTTAAAAAAAAGAAAATTTTTTACTTTCAGATTATTATGATTTTATTTTCATAGCCTAAGGAAATACACTTTCTTTTAAAGAAAACATTAGGCAGATTAGCACATTTACAATCCCCTCCAAAAATCACTGAGACCCTTATAATCCAAGAATAATATCACTGTTAACTTCTCTCAGATTTTTCCTTTTGCAAGTACTCATACATACACATATTTAGTAAATGAAATTGTATAAGAGATCTCTTTTGAAACATATTATGATGATTACAAAATAGTTTATGAATATATTTCTATATTAACCTAGACTTATGCAATCATTTTAATGGGCACATAATATTACATCATACAAATTTATCTCTTCCCCTCCATCGCTCCCAAAATATGTAAATAAAACTAAAGACTGAGGAAAATGATTCTGAAGTCAAAGGAAAGGCTATTTTTACATGTATGGGTACATGTGTGTGTTTGTGTTTCTGGCATGTTGATTACAACAAGAAGCCATTCTAAAATCTATCTCTCAGAATTATATGAGTTGAGACATCAGTCTCCTGATTTAATTTAGGAAGCCAGGCTACATTCTCACAAAAAGCATGGTTACACAAAATACTAAATTTGCCTGTTCAAAGGCTAGTTATCTCTCCAAGTATAAGAAAAGATATTTTCTTCTGACATTTTCCTTAAATTAGTGTGCAACACCTTCTCCATCCCTTCTTTGAGATCTGAGGTGAGTCCAGCTGCTTTTAGAGTCAATACCACAGGAAAAACAGTTTTATATGCCATGAAACAAATTTGCCTTTTTCTTTTCTTATAGTCTAGAGAGAGCCAAGTGCAGAATTGTGGTAAGAACACTACAGGGAATCAAATTTCTTGAAGGTAAAATATTTTCTCGTTTGTTCTATCAGAAATTATGGCTGCTGTTTAAAGAAAGTAAATATTTACATATTCTAAACTCTTATTATTAGGGTTGCTATTTATTGAAACAGCAGTATTTCATTTAGACTATTGAAATTCTAGTATTTTATTAGTTGAAAAATATGCAGCAAGACATTTATAAATTTACAATAATGGGCTGACAATTAATGAAAAAAATCCAATGTTGGGTACTACAAGAATCAGTTGAGAAAGATGTATATTAATATATATACACATATGTAAGCTTAAATACATCCATAATTACAATCTTCATGTAAATTTTTATAGACTTACCACTGGTAAAATGTTTAAATAGTTCATTTCAGCATTCACTGTGACTAGAAGTTTTTGTGTCTAATAAGATTAGAAAATTATGATTTCTCATTTACATATGAAATTATTTCATGTATCAGTTGATTAAGATATGTTAGATATTTAATGTATAATAAAGTATTTACTCTCTAGAATGTATTGGTGGGTATTTTAGAATAAAAATAGGGTATTGAACACGTATTTCCAATATTTCCAAATTTTTTGCCTATCTCAATTCTGTATGGATGCTGAATAATAGGATCATCTTCATTTGATTGAGAAGTCACTAATTTTTAAAATCTTTACATTAAAAATACTTTAAATGCTTCTGAAATTGTTAAATCATGTTGAAGATGCATAGTGCTTTAAATATGAGCTTTAGACTTTAAGTCTCAGTTACAAATTTTAAATCCCGAGTGCATATAAAATAAATAAAAGTTACCGTAGGCCATAGTTTCATGCCAGTCATTTCTGTGGAAAAACCTAGGGTATGAAGAGATGTTTCTATAGGGAAATAACACCTCTATGGTAAAATCTAGGGTATGGAGACAGGTTTGTCTATAAGGAAGAAACACACTGAGGTCCATTTACAGCAGAACCATACAGGAACCATGCAAAACAGAAAGAATTATTACTGATCTCAAGACTAGCTGATATTGGGGGAAATGCACAAGGAGTTTAAAAAGTTGTTATGAATCTACAGCTCTTTGCACAGTGCCCAAACTTTCTGAATATATATTCCATTGGTTATGCTAGCAATAAGGCAAATATTATTAGGTGAGAGGAGATGGAAGAAAAAGAAGAAAACCTATGAGCATCATGGTAGGTGAAGAATGGATTAAAATATGGCACCGTAGATTTGAAGATGTGAAGGAAAGGGTCAACTCAGCAGGCCTGAGGTGCTCAAACCCTGCACATTTGTTTGGAAGTCATGTTTTCAGGACTCGTCCTTTGCTGGCTCCTGGGAGATGAGCTATTGGAAAGTTTCATCTGATTAGTGTGTTTTTGCATGCCCGAGGCCTTGAACTATACTGCACCAGTTTTTCTAGATAGTTTATGCTACTGATGATGAACAGTGGCTTTTCTCGGCAATTCTGGAGCTTCAGTTACTTGTCATGTGGGCAGTGGCTATGTGACTGACCCCCACTAAACACCTCGATGAAAGGCCTGGATACCAAGCCTCAAGTGAGTCCAGACACACCAAAGCAGTGGGAATTAAATGTGCTCTCTTGGAAGGGTTTGCTAGAGGCTGATGTCTGGTTTCCTCCAGAATTTGCCCCATGGGACCTTTTTCCTTTGCTAATTTTACTCTGTCTCCATTTGCTGTAATAAACTGCACCTATGAGGATGACAAGTTCTTCTAGCACTTCAATGAACCAGAAGTCCCTAGCTATAATCTTCCTGGCACTAAAGAGTATTTTACCAACTTCACACTTCAGTCATGATAAAAACCATCAGGAAACTAGAGATAGAAGAGAACACTCTCAGATGCAAAAAGGGTATCTAACACAAACTGCAACAAAACTCCTATTTATTGGTGAAAGACAATTCTTTTCCCCTCATATTGGAAACAAGTCAAGGATGTAGGCTATCACTACTCTTACTCAACACTGAGCTCATTCAGACCCATTAAGGATGGGAAGGCAAGAAAGAAAGATACATGATACAGAGATGAGGAAGGAAGGAATAAACTGCCTCTATTCAGACTACATGATTATTTTCATAGAAAACTCCAAGGTATCTTGCCATATTCAAACAAAGCTATATATCGTATGATTCAGTGCTATGATGTTCGTGGTAGACTGAATTATGTACATTGATTAAGGCATATTCTCAATCTGGATGCACCTTCCTGTGGGTGTGAGCCCATTTGAAATGGGATCTAGAAGATGCTATTCTTAGGTAAGGTGCGGCCCACCTGAATGAGGGGTTCCTTAATGGGGACTACTTCTTTGAAAACAGAAGAAATTCAGACAGAAAAAGCCATGGGGAGGAGCTGGAAAACATGTCCATGCTACCCAGGAGCTCACAGTGGGCAGAGGGGTTGGCTACAGAGGGGCATGAGCAAAGCTATTACACAATAATATTTGTTTATCAAACTCACAGAGCTATACACTAAAGTAGGTAAATTTCACTGTATGAAAAGTACATCTAAATTTTAAAAATCTTTTCCATTTTCATAACAGCATATTCCACATTGATATTTTTCATGTTGTACTAATTTCTTATGTTGTTTGTACCCATTATATTCCTATGAACAGGGTTTTCTAATAATATGCCTATCATAAAGTGTTTTTCTTTGAGCAATTTTTAATTTTTGATGTAAGTGTTTTACTTTTTCAGAATGTTCTCAGCTATTCTCAAAACCTGAAATTTTCACATGACCCTTAGAAAAGAGCTGATCAAGATTAAGACTATCGGAGAGGGGGCAAGATGGCGGCTGAGTGAACATCCCTGTTAGAGTCTTCTGCAGGGAATCGGCTGGGCGGCGTTGGAGACTCTTTGGGACCGGATTGTTTCGGGATTTTTGCTGGTCCGGAGGTGTCTGGACATCGATTTGGAGGGAAGGTAACAGAGAGGATTCGAATGTGAAATATACACGGAGATCCCAGCTACCTGTAGAGGATTCCCTTCTTGGGTAGGCGGAGACGAGGCATCTAGCCCCGCTCGGTGGGGCTGAGCCAGGCCGGGCCGCAGCGGCGGACGCCGGAGCCGGGCCGCGCTGCGCCGGCGGTGAGCGGGGCCGGGCGGGGCCGAGCCAGGCCGAGCCGGGCCGCGGTAGCGTTTGGAGCCGGGCGGGGCCGGTGCAGGCCCCGGCTGCGGGCCGCGGTAGCGCTTGGAGCCGGGCGGGGCCGGTGCAGGCCCCGGCTGCGGGCCGCGGTAGCGCTTGGAGGCGGGCGGGGCCGGTGCAGGCCCCGGCTGCGGGCCGCGGTAGCGCTTGGAGCCGGGCGGGGCCGGTGCAGGCCCCGGCTGCGGGCCGCGGTAGCGCTTGGAGGCGGGCGGGGCCGGTGCAGGCCCCGGCTGCGGGCCGCGGTAGCGCTTGGAGCCGGGCGGGGCCGGTGCAGGCCCCGGCTGCGGGCCGCGGTAGCGCTTGGAGCCGGGCGGGGCCGGTGCAGGCCCCGGCTGCGGGCCGCGGTAGCGCTTGGAGCCGGGCGGGGCCGGTGCAGGCCCCGGCTGCGGGCCGCGGTAGCGTTTGGAGCCGGGCGGGCCCGGGTCAGGCCGCGGCGGGTACGGAGCCGGGCAGGGCCGGTCCAGGCCGCGGTGGCGGGAGGTGGACGCCGGAGCCGGCTGGGCCGTTGTAGCGAGCGGAGCTGGGCGGAGCCAGGCCAGGCCAAGGCGGCGCGAGGAGCCGGGCAGAGCCGGTCCAAGCCTCCGCGGCGGGCGGAGCCGGGCCTGCGGAGGGGTTTCTGATTATTTTTGTTTGTTTGTTTGTTTGTTTGTTTGTTTGTTTGTTTGTTTTTTTTTTAATTTTACTTAATTTTTTTTTTTTTTTTTTTTTTTTTTTGAGCATCTGCAGTACTGGGGAGTTCGTGGGCCCTGGGCGGCCTATTGGGGGTTTGTGGGAAGGGAGGTGCTTGCAGACCCATTTGGGCAGACAGACGGGGGGGTTTTAGGGCAAAGCGGGGGGAAGTTGTTGTTTTAGATAGTGTTGCAATTGTGACACGTGTGTACCTGTATCTCTCTTCTTCCTATCCGTTCCCCACCGTTTGCCCATCCTCTTTTTCTTTCTTCCTTTCTTCTTGCCTTTCTTTTTTCTTTATTATAATTAGTTTTTTTTTTTTTTTTCGGTTTTCTCTTTCCCTCTTGTCCCTCATCTTCCACTTATTTTTACTTTAATTCAAGTATACAATAGGTGCTACAGGGAACACCTCACATTTGCTGGGTTTTCCCATCCTCCACTGCCTCATTTCTGTGTGAACTGATTTAGGCTACCTACACTATCCCCCTTCCCCTGCATCTTGATATCCACTATCATCTACTGTCTCTCCTATATTCCACCCCCCACCTCCCCTTCTTTGATCCACAAAGTGTCTAACTCTTAATTTCTAATACCTTTGTTCTGTTTTCTGTCTATTATCCACTCTTGAAACTATTACCTTTCTTTTCTTTTTCCCTCTCTCATGAAAACAATAGCTGTGTAGTTCATACCATATTCCTCCCAAATTCAGTCATCAACCTCATAAAAGGTACTCTACCTACAGCTATAACTCTATACAATCTACATGAATCTAACCTCCATCCTTCCAGATCTCATATTCCTGCTTTATTAACATACATCACCAATACAACTTTACACTTTTCCCTTGCTTACACAATTGCCTTTCCCCAACACTAATACTTTCCTCTAAAGTGAACTTAACCAACAACAAGTAACTAGAATAAGAAGAAAAAAGTGACAAAGAGAAGATATAACACCTGTGCAAAAATAACAACTAATTAACCTCCAAGAGCAGACAAAGAAGCTAAGGAACTGATTAAATTCGTCAAAATAAAGAGATGACCAGAAAGCAACAAAAATCTACGAACCAAACCAATAATCAGGAAAACATGGCTGAATCCAATCAACAAACCAATAATCACGAAGGGGAGCAAAACTTGGCACAAGCAATGAAAGATCTCAGAACATTTATCACCGACAAATTTGATGCAGTAATGAAAGAGGTTAACAACATGAAGACATCACTTGGAGGGGAAATTGCAGACATACGCAAAAACATAACAGATATGATGGGAATGAACACCACAGTTCAAGAAATCAAAAATACACTTGCAGCAAATATCAGCAGACTAGAAGAGACAGAGCAGAGAATTAGTGATGTGGAAGACAGTACATCAGAAATCAAACAGATAGTAGAAGGGGTCAATAAGAAGATAGAAAAAATCCAATTAGGATTTAGGGACCTGAATGACAATGCAAAACGCTCAAACATACGTATTATAGGCATTCCAGAAGGTGAAGAGAAGGGAAAGGGGTCAGAAAGAGTGTTGCAGGAAATAATGGCTGAAAACTTCCCAAATCTACTGAAAGAGACAGATGTACATATCCAAGAAGCACAGCGCACTCCACAAGTCATAAACCCCAACAGGCCCACCCCAAGACATATACTTGTCAAATTATCCAATGCTCAAGACAAAGAGAAAATCCTAAAAGCAGCAAGAGAAAAGAAAACCATCACATACAAGGGAAGCTCAATTAGATTAAGTGCTGATTTCTCTTCTGAAACCATGGAGGCAAGAAGACAGTGGTATGATATAGTCAAGGTACTAAAGGAAAAAAATTTCCAACCAAGAATACTCTATCCAGCTAAACTAGCATTCAAACATGATGGAGAGTTCAAAATATTCGCAGACAAACAGAAACTGAAAGAGTATACCAACAAGAAACCTCCCCTTCAAGAAATTCTAAAGGGAGTTCTGCAGGAAGAAAGGAAAAAACAGGAAAGGCAAAGTTGGAGGAGAGTATAAGACCAACAACAACAACAAAAAAGACAAAAAAAAAATATACAAACAAAATATGACAAACACAAATCCAATCAAAATATGGCTAACACAAATAATTCCTTGATAGTAATAACACTGAATGTCAATGGATTAAACTCACCTATCAAAAGATTCAGACTGGGACACTGGATAAGGAAATATGACCCATCCATATGCTGTCTACAAGAGACACATCTTAGACCCAGAGACGCATGGAGATTGAAAGTGAAAGGCTGGAAAACAATCATACAAGCTAACAATAACCAAAAAAAGGCAGGAGTAGCTATATTAATATCAGACAAAATAGACTTTAAATGTGAAACAATTGTGAGAGACAAAGAAGGATACTACATTTTAGTCAAAGGGAAAATCTGTCAAGAAGATCGAACAATCATAAATATCTATGCCCCTAACAAGGGTGCCTCTAAATACGTCAGGCAAACGCTGGAAAAACTAAGTGAAAGAATAGATACATCTACAATTATAGTGGGGGATTTTAATACACCACTATCAACTCTGGACAGAACATCTCAAAAGAGAATCACCAAAGAAACAAAACATCTGAATAGTATATTAGAGGAGCTCGATCTAATAGACATATATAGATCGCTACACCCAAACACAGCAGGATATACATTTTTCTCAAGCGCACATGGATCATTCTCCAAGACAGATCATATGCTAGGCCACAAAGAAAGGCTGAACGAATTCAGAAAGATTGAAATCATACAAAACATTATCTCTGACCACAGTGGAGTCAAGCTGGAGATTTGCAAGGGAAAGAAGCCCAGATTTCACACCACGATTTGGAAATTAAACAACACACTCTTAGAAAAACAGTGGGTCAAAGAGGAAATCTCAAAAGAAATCAATGACTACCTTGAAACAAATGATAATGATAACACAACATACCAAAATTTATGGGATGCAGCAAAAGCAGTACTGAGAGGGAAGTTTATAGCCATAAATTCATATATCAAAAAAGAAGAAAGAGCAAAAATTGAAGAACTAACTGCACATTTGAAGGAATTAGAAAAACAACAACAAAGTAACCCAACAGGAAGAAGAAGGAAGGAAATAACAAAGATAAGAGCAGAACTAAATGAAATAGAAAATAAGAAAGCACTTGAACAGATAAACAAGACCAAGAGCTGGTTTTTTGAGAAGATTAACAAAATTGACAAACCTTTAGCAACACTAACAAAGAAAAAAAGAGAGAAGATGCAAATACACAAAATAAGAAATGAGAAAGGCGATATCACCACTGACCCCACAGAAATAAAGACTATCATAAGAGGATATTTTGAAAAACTATATTCCAACAAAAATGACAATCTAGAGGAAATGGACAAATTCCTAGAAACACATAAACAGCCCATATTGACAAAAGAAGAAATTGATGATCTTAACAAACCAATCACAAGCAGAGAGATAGAATCAGTTATTAAAAATCTCCCAACTAAGAAGAGCCCAGGGCCAGATGGCTTCACAGGTGAATTCTATAAAACATTCCGGAAAGAACTGACACCAATCCTGCTGAAACTATTCCAAACCATCGAAACAGAAAGAACATTACCCAACTCCTTCTATGATGCCAACATTACCCTAGTACCAAAGCCAAACAAAGACATCACAAGAAAGGAAAATTACAGACCAATTTCTCTAATGAACCTAGACGCAAAAATACTTAACAAAATACTTGCTAATCATATTCAACAACACATTAAACGAATTATACACCACGACCAAGTGGGATTCATCCCAGGTATGCAAGGATGGTTCAACATAAGAAAATCAATCAACGTAATACACCATATAAACAGATTGAAGGAAAAAAATCACATGATTATATCTATTGATGCAGAAAAAGCATTTGGCAAAATACAGCACCCTTTCTTGATAAAAACACTCCAAATGATTGGAATACAAGGAAATTTTTTGAACATGATAAAGAGTATATATGAAAAACCTAAAGCCAATATTGTTTACAATGGAGAAATCCTAGACTCCTTCCCTCTAAACTCAGGAACAAGACAAGGATGCCCACTGTCGCCGCTCCTATTTAACATTGTCTTAGAAGTACTTGCTCGAGCACTGAGGCAAGAACCAGAAATAAAAGGCATTCAAATTGGAAAGGAAGAAGTCAAAATTTCATTATTTGCAGATGACATGATCCTATACATAGAAAACCCTGAGAGATCTACAACGAAGATTCTAGAACTCATAAATGAGTTTAGTAAAGTCGCAGGTTATAAGATCAATGCGCAAAAATCAGTAGCATTTCTGTACACCAATAATGAGCAAGATCAGGAGGAAATCAAGAAACAAATACCATTCACAATAGTAAATAAAAAAATCAAATACTTAGGAATAAATTTAACTAAAGAGGTAAAGAACTTATACACTGAGAACTATACAAGATTGTTCAAGGAAATCAAAGAAGACCTAAATAAATGGAAGACTATTCCTTGTTCATGGATAGGAAGACTGAACATTATTAAGATGTCTATCCTACCAAAATTGATCTACACATTCAATGCAATCCCAATAAAAATCAATGCAGCCTTCTTTAAGGAACTAGAAAAACTAACTATGAAATTTATTTGGAAAGGAAAGAGACCCCGAATAGCCAAAGACATACTGAAAAAGAAAAACGAAATTGGAGGAATCACACTACCTGACTTCAAAACATACTATAAAGCTACGGTGGTGAAAACAGCATGGTATTGGCATAAGGAGAGACATATAGACCAATGGAATCGAATTGAAAGCTCTGATATAGAACCTCACATATACAACCACATAATATTCGATAAAGCCACCAAACCCTCTCAACTGGGAGAGAGTGGCCTATTCAACAAATGGTGTCTGGAGAACTGGATAGCCATATGTAGAAGAATGAAAGAGGATTACCATCTCACACCTTATACAAAGATCAACTCAAGATGGATCAAAGACCTAAATATAAGAGCCAAGACCATAAAAACCTTAGAAAGCAGTGTAGGGAAACATCTACAGGACCTTGTAATAGGTAATGGATTTATGAATATCTCACCAAAAGCACGAGCAGCAAAAGAACTAATAGATAAATGGGACTTCCTCAAAATTAAAGCCTTCTGCACCTCAAAGGAGTTTGTCAAGAAAGTAAAAAGGGAGCCCACACAGTGGGAGAAAATATTTGGCAATCATATATCTGATAAGAAACTTATAACTTGCATATATAAAGAACTCCTACATCTTGAAAATAAAAAGATAAACAATCCATTTAAAAAATGGGAAAAAGACTTAAACAGACACTTCTCCGAAGAAGAAATACAAATGGCAAGAAAGCACATGAAAAAATGTTCCAAATCTCTAGCTATCAGGGAAATGCAAATCAAAACCACAATGAGATACCATCTTACACCCATAAGATTGGCAGCTATGAAAAAAACAGAAGAATACAAGTGCTGGAGAGGATGTGAATGAAGGAAGGGGAACACTCATCCACTGCTGGTGGGAATGCAGAAGGATCCAACCATTCTGGAGAACAGTATGGCGGTTTCTCAAAAAACTAGCCATAGATTTGCCATATGACCCAGCAATACCACTGCTGGGAATATACCCAGCAGAACTGAAAACAAGAACACAAACCAATATATGTACACCAATGTTCATAGCAGCATTGTTCACTATTGCCAAAAGTTGGAATCAACCCAAATGCCCATCAACAGACGAGTGGATCAATAAAATGTGGTATATACACACAATGGAATACTACTCGGCTGTAAGAACAAACACACTACAAACACATGTGATAACATGGATGAATCTTGAGAACCTTATGTTGAGTGAAGCAACCCAGACATTGAAGGACAAATACTACATGACCTCAATGATATGAAATAAACAAGCTGCCCTAGATAGCAAGAGACTGAACGATAGGCTTGCAGGAAATCGGAGGGTGGAGGAAGGATATGAGCCGATGTCTGCAGGGGTGGAATTTAAGACGAGATGGTGGTAAGTATGAACACAAAGAAGAGATAAAAGGGGGGCAAGGGGTTGCCTTTGCTTGGGGCTTTGCGGGTTTGAGGGTGGCTGGGGAGGGACGGGTGGGTAACGTTGCCCAAAAGTGGGGGGAGGGAGGGGTAGCATACGAACCAGGAGAGGGTCAGGTGTTGGTGGAGAGTAAAATGCCGAGAAAATCATATCAAAATATAATAAAGAGGGTTACCTGTTTAGAATGCTCGGAGGGGAGGGTCTGATGCAGGACGGGCTCCTGGGGAATGTCTAAATGCTCATTCTGCCAGAGTGGGTGACACCATGGGGTAGAAACCCAAGTAGTGAGAGTGGGGGTGGACCCACATCCTGGGGAGGACTAATGCCATCCAATAGAGGGAACTGTATCCCTCGAGAGAAAGGGTGGCTCCCAGGGCATTGGGGCAGTTGAGCAAGTTAGGCCCTGAACACTATTCCATCTATCTCTGGAAGTGGCTCCTCAGGAAACGGAGGTTGGCTATCACTGAGGGCACCAAGGTGGAAGGGAAAATGGACGTTAAATGTGTGGAACCAAAGTAAATGGGGGGTAAGAGAGGAGTTTCTTGAGAGTACACAAGGATGGATATAAAACATGTAATATTACACCATAACATATAGGAGATGACAGACTGATAATGTAAACCATAATGTAAAACATAGGATAACTAAAAATGTAAAGAACTGTGTATCCTAAAGTATGCACCATAATGTAAACACAGATGTCACCTTGTTAGAAAGCTAATGTCTCAGACTCTGTACATCACTTTAAGTAAATATGATATGAATAGGGCGTAAGAGTATCACTGTGGAAGGGAAAAGGTTTTCTGGTGGATGTGTGGGAGTGCTGTATATTATATATATACATTGCTGTGGTCTAGGACTCCTGTGAAGAAAAGCTGAATAATTAGGGGGGGGGGGGGGGGAAAGAAAAAAATAGGATGTGGAATTTTTTCAAGTCAACATTCTTTATCTAAGTTCTTTATCTAACTTTATCCAAGTTCTTTATCTATCCTTTAAACTCATCGCTATATGCCATTCCCTAGTAAGGGACCATGACATTATATTGGGCTTCAAATTTCGGGGAGTTCTGGATCACAGAGTGTTTCAACAATGGCAATGGAGGGATACTGGTATGGGATACCAATGACAGGTGATATATGACTGACAGGGAGCTGTACAGAACATATGTCCAGGGTGCATGGTAATGTTTGGATATACTCATAGTGGCAACAATTAAAAACCACAGTAGGGGGGGTACTGGGTTCCTGGCCAGTGGTGCTCTGTCGTGGTCCCTAGGGGAGCAGCGACAGTCTCCCAGGTACAGTGGTGGGGACCGGGAGGGAGTGAGGGTTCAACAGTGAGCCCCTGATACTAATGACTATGCTTGTGAGCTGATAAACCCAAAATAATAACAAGGCCTAGAGCAACTTTGTGCCTGGGAATTTCCTTCTGTCAGCCTTCATGTTACTCAAATGTGGCCAGTCTCGAAGCCAAACTCAGCATGTAAATACAATGCCTTCCCCCCAGCGTGGGACATGACACCCGGGGATGAGCCTCCCTGGCAACGAGGGACCACTATCAACTACCAACTGATGATGCAACTGGAAAATGACCTTATACGGAAGGTTCAATGCGGATCAGCAGAATATCCATGTCTACATAAAATACCATGACTTTAAAATGCTGTTTGACCTAAAGTAAGGGGGAAATGGAAAGGAGAAATGAGTTTATATGGCTACGAGTTTCTAAAAAAGAGTCTGGAGGCTGGCAGAAGGTTTGCCCTCATGCACAACTGAGCAGAGTCAGAGAGACAGATAAAGCAGATACAACCCCCAGATATTGGTTCCTTTGAGGGCTAAAGAGACCCATGGGAGTTATGGTCATGGCCGATGGGGTTAACTACCAGGGCAGATGGCCCCTCTTTGGAAATGGTGTTTATGTGTGATGAATCTGGACTCAGCTGGGATCTCCCTTCATAAGACTTTCATGCTAATGTGCTGGAGGTGCAGTTAATGTTGGGGTTTAAGATATATTTAGGGGATTTGAATCTCTGGACTGACAATGTGATAGCCAGATCCTGAGCCTCAACAGACTCCAGCACCTACAATCTGATTTATTGGACTTACCACACTCAGCTAAGATGGAGGTGAAGAAGGACAACCACCACACCATGGAGCCTAGAGTGATTACAACTGAAAATGGGAGGATTGCATCCAGCATCCAGGTGGAATCTGAGCCTCCTCTTGACATAAAGGTGCAATGGACACAACCAATCCAGTGTCCACATAGAAGAGGTGGCATTGGATTGGGAAAAGTGGACATAATGGACAAAGGGTATGGGGAAAGGCAGGAAGAGATGAGAGGTGGAGGCGTCTTCGGGACATGGAGCTGCCCTGGATGGTGCTTCAGAGGTAATCACCGGACATTGTAAATCCTCACAGGGCCTACATGATGGAATAGAGGAGAGTATGGGCCATGATGTGAACCAATGTATATGAGGTGCAGAGGTGCCCAAAGATGTACTTACCAAATCCAATGGATGTGTCATGATGATGGGAACGAGTGTTGTTGGGGGGGGGGAGAGGGGGGGGTGGGGGGGTGGGGTTGAATGGGACCTCACATATATATTTTTAATGTAATATTATTACAAAGTCAATAAAAAATAAAAAAATTAAAAAAAAAAAAAAAGATTAAGACTATCTTCTGCCATTTTTATTGACAATTAATTTTTTATAATGACAGCACGAAAATGTTAAAACCTTGTGTCCAAGCATAATGTCTGTGTTTATGATGGTCCAAAATTTCTTTCTCCCAAAAGAATCTTAATCTTAAAGTTTCCTTCATTAAAAACCATTGAATTTAGGTTATTGTGGGCAATTACAAACTTAGGTATAATGTGTTGTCTTTTAGACTTTATGGGAAGGACAGATGTATTCCTTTATTTGCTGTTGGAATTTGAAGTTGTGGTTAATCTCAATACATTGGCTTCATGCTTCAGAGATCGCAAGCAGGTTACTTGTGTATATTTATGTGTTCCTGCTACAACTTATGTATCTTTATATGTTATTGAGTGTTTTACTAGGTGCTTTGTACACATTATCTCTTCACCTTCACACCAACCCTAACAAATAGGTACCTTTGTCTCCAGTTTACAGATAAGGAGCTAAGGTATTTGCTGCCAACCATGCAATTAGCATGGGCAAAATGGGCTTAATTTGTGCTTTTTCTTTTATTTAATTGTATTTTCTCTCTGCTCAAGTGCACTATGCTGAAAAGAAGACAAGGCTATACCAGGGCCTACTAATCAGATGGTACCTTAATCCTACAGCTTATATTTATTTTATGTTAAGCAGTTTAATATCTCTACAAAAAAAAAAATGAGATGGTAGCAGAGATATCTAATGCTTAGAAAAGTAAGAGAGAAGAAGATTAGAGAAAAGGAAGCATGAAAGCCTGAGATTTGGGTAACCTTATTTAGTTCTCAGAATCCAGGCTACCTATTCCTCTGATTTCTCTTGCACTAGAGTTAATGAGACAAGTTTGACTCTAGAGGTAATTTTCTCATTTAACCATTTCTGGCAGGAACCTAAGTAAGTGGCTATACAGATCACATCTCCTAAAATGACTTCTAATTTTTTCCATTCAGGGAGTCACTTATTTGTTCCTCTCTTTCAAAACATGTACACAACTTTCAGGACTCTGCTATTCTTTAGCAACCAGGAGTCTAGAGCCACTTAGGGAAAAAGTTAGTGAGATAGACAAAGAGTAAATGGTGATAATATCGGATTATGGCAAGAACAGATTATATCAAGTCTTCTAAGAAATGGAAAATTCAAATTAAAGCTCTGTCTTTCTCAAATATGCACCCTTGGATGGAGAAAAAATAGCCTTAAGATACAGGGACTTTTTAAGCAGTCAACATTTGTAAAGACTCTACTTTGTGTTAGGCAGTCCTGGAAGTGCTTCTACATGGAAGACTTCCTCCAGGCTTCCCAGCAACACTATGAGACTGATGCTGTTCTGATCCCTGTGATGAACAGAGAAGGAAACTGGCAGAGCTGGGCTTGAATCCCAGGCATTCTGACTTCAGAGAACACATCTCCATGCTCTATAGCTCAAGTCCATTGTATGCACCTAAATATAACAGCTAAACACAAGAGCATAAACATTTCAGAGATGACTTTTCAAACCCATGTTTTAACTTCATTCAGCAAATATTTATTGCATAAATATATATTGCAGTATATATTGCTATATACAGTTTTAGACATGGGTACTGCAGTAAAAAAAGCAAAACTTCTTTATTCACCAAATTTGCATTCTAATGCAGGAAACAGACAATAAACAAGTTAAATAAGTAAATTAGAAAATATTACAAGGTGATGAATATTATGCATAAAACCAGATACCTCGAGAAGGATTGCAATTTTAAAAATGTTTCTGGAAACATTTTATTTTAGAAAGTGGTATTTGAACGAGGACCTGTGAGTCATAGGAACATGAGAAGAACATTCCAGCCAGAGCAACATGCATCAAGTGCAAAGACCCAGAGGTAGGGACAGGCCTGCTGTGTTTGAAGATCCAGGAGGTTGACATAATCTAGGTGAATTGGTAAGGTAGAGAGAAGCAAGAAATATGGACACGGAAATAATGGGAATGTGAGATCATGACTAATTCTACTGTAGAAAACTTTCCTTTACCTCCTGAGTGAGGTAGGAGGTCATGAGATGGTTTTTGGCAGAGTTGTGTCCAGATCCATGTGCATTTTGAGAGGTCCACTTAGCTACTGTACTTAGAATGCACATCAAGGGACCGTAGAATGGAGGGAACACATAGTAGAGCAGCACAGTGATGACTCAAGAGGAGTTATAATTTGAAATAGGGTACAGGCAATGGGGATCATGAAATGACATCACATTCAAGTTTTTGAAGGCAGAACCACAAAGATGGGATGGAAAATGGCATGTATGTCTGAGACAAATAAATAAAAGGACCCAGAAATCCCTTTGCAATTTTTATATCAGTAATTGGGAGTTTTGACAGTTTGAAGCAGGATGGTTCCCAGAAAATCATATCTATAGAGCTAATCTGTTCCTGTGGGTGTGAACCTATTGTAGTTGGGAACTTTGATCAGATTACTACAGCAGTGTTTGACCCAGGGTTGGTTTGGATCCTCTTAGTGGAGTCCTTTATAAACATGATAAATATGGTTACAGACAAAGAAAGCAAGCCATGGGAGCAAGAAGCTGAAATCAATGGCACCTGGGAAAGAAAGAGTCACAGAAGCCAAGAAAGAAAACCAGAGGAAGCCAGAAACTGAAGACATGACTTGGAAGAGAAGGGAGAGACCAACAGACCCTGCCACATGCCTTGCAATGTGACAGAGTCTAGGATTTCCATCAGCCGTTCCTGGAGGGAGAAAGCATCAACTGATGCTGCCTTGATTTGGATATTTCCACAGCCTCAGAACTGCAAACTTTTAGGTTAATAAATCTCCATTGTAGAAGTCAACCATTGCTGGTATATTACTTTTGGCAGCCTAGCAAACTAAAACAGGGGTTAAATTAAGCTGACTGCAGGGAAGACTATGCATTGGGCAGATTTGACTGATATGCCCATATTGAGGTGTCAGGTGTTTAAGCGGAAATGCCAGGAAGGCATTTGGATAGAAGGGTCCAGTGTTCAGAGGAGCAGTCTGGGATCTAAACAAATATTTCACAGTAGCATTGATATTTAAGCCATGAGACTCCAATGCTTACCAAATGAGTGTCTGAGAAGAAAGGCATTCTATGGACTGAGTTTGGGGACATTCCAGGGTGAAGATATAAGAAGAAACAAGAAACAAACAACAGAGAGAACCCAGCAGAACATGGTTTTCTGGAGGCCAAGTGGATACAGTTTCCAGGAGAAAGGGATGATCCCCTGGGTCAAAAGATGTGAACTGGTCTAGTTAGACAAACTTAGAGAATTACTGATTTGCTTTGGCCAGTTGGAGGTAGTTTCAGTGGATTGTGCTTTACAAACCCTAATTTGAACAGGTTTAAGAGAATTGAATGAGTGGGTTGAGAGACAATGCCACAATTCTATCAAAGAATTTTGCTGTAAACAAAGGTCGGCAGTGGAAGTGGAACACAGATGCTGGAAGTGGAGTCAACCAAGAATGTTTTCTCACTTTTCACAGTGGGATAAATAGCAATATGTTTATATACTGGTGGGATTAAATGTAGAGAGGTGAAAATTTACAGTGCTGGGAATAGGGGGAAACAGTTTATGATAGCTTGGAGTTTTGTACCCTACAAAAACACATTCTTAATCTTAACCCATTTTTGTGAGTGTGAACCCATTGTAAAGAGGATCCTTTTACTAGGATACTTAAGTGAAGGCACGACCCAAATGAATCGACATGATTCTTAATATCCTGTTACTGCAAGTCCTAATGGGGAAGGGCACAGAGAGCAGCCAGAAGCTGGAAGTCAATGGAGCGCAGAAGAGAAAGAAGCCTGGTGAGACTTCTAGATGAACTGCCACTGGACAAAAAAGCCAAGGACCAAGGATGGCTGGTAGCAAGCCCCGGAATGCCACAGTCTTCTGGGAAAAAGCATTCTCTTGCAGACCCCTCAAATTTGGACTTCTTGCCTCAAAACCATGAACTAATAAATTCCTATTGTTTATGCCAGCCCCTACCATAGTGTTTGTTTTAGTAGCCAGGAAACTAAAACATTTCTGTAGCAATACCTTTGGATGGGCAAGAAGATAACGGGTCCTGTACATAAGTGAGCATTAATTAGCCTTATAAATGTACTAGTCTTATAAATGACAGCAGGTTTTGGTAGATGGGAAGACATACTGATGGAAACTTGTTGGAAATTCTATTGAGTGAAGAGTTGGAACAGTGCATAAGATGTTGGGGAATGGAAGAGAGAGAAGAAATCCTGAGTGGTCAAGGAGAGTGAATGGAATTAGAAAAGATAATGTAAATAATAATACTCTATATTTTCAATATTGCTTTTTACTTTAGTATATCACCTAGAGACATTTTACATGATTTATTTTATCTTCCATTAGAACTTCAGGTATTTTTTTTCCATAACAACCTTTCTCTATGACAAGCATCTGTGGGATTTATAAGATTTCAAACTACTATTAAAAATAATAAACTAGCTGCCACTGTTCTTTTTCTAATAACATTGTTAACAATAATCTTTAAAAACAATTCAGATATTCAGACATTAAACTAAAATCCCAGTTAAAGTCCCTCTCTTCTGCCTTGCCTTTATGTGATGTTTTACATGACAGTAATCTTTTTGCCCAGACCCACAAGCCTCTACCTTGAATCTTCCATGAAAATATTAAGTAGAGTAAACGAAGAGGAAATGACAGTTCTGTCTCTGGGGAGAATTTTAAAGTTAGTAAAAACAGTTATTGCTTCCAACACAAATTATTGGCAGTGAATTGAACATTGGAGTTGAAAGAGGGAGATTTTAAAAAGTGTTGGTAATTAAACAGCATCAGATAATCAGCTAATTATTCCTTGGCAGGAGCTGCTGGCAGCAGAGTACACATCTCATGGGAAGGCATGAAAATGAAATAACTGCAGTAGGACCGAGAAGCTTCTATAAGATAGCTTCAATATAAATCAGAATTTGTTGGAAGGTTTAACAATGGGCAAACTCATCATGATTCTTTTCAGTGTTGAAGAGCTGGTGATAGAATCACTTAAAATCATACTGTAGTTATCTCTTTCCATAAAATAAATTTATGCTAAAATGAAGGAAAAGGTGAACAAATATCATCAAGATTTCAGGGTAATATGCTCTCTGGTTTAATAGATATATGTATAAATTAATATTTGCCTATTTTGCCTGTATTTTCTATACTGGCAAAATGCAGCAAATAATATAAAATTAAAAGGATTCATTATACAGCACTCAGAAAAAGTCAGTATTAATGGTTGAAAGATTTTACCATAATTGAAATTACATTGTATGTACCATTTTGAAAATCACTCTTCTCACCTTACACTACAAGGCACATGAGGGTTGCACAATATATTCTCCTACCCATGTTTTGAGAGCTCCATAGTAATCTTTTGGAAGGATATATCATATATTATTTAAATCATTCCCATTTGAATTTTAAATTGTTTATAATGTATATACTTTAAAATACTACATTGATGAACATTCCTGAAGATAACTTTTGTTGATAGATTCTAAATGGAACCATTTGTTCAAATCTTATAAAAACTAAAACTTATTTCAAAAATAGCAATCATTTTTCTTCCAAATACAGTCCCTATTTAAACTCCCCATGTAGCATATGAGGAGGGTTGTTTCCCTGAAAATTACCATTTTTATGGACTGTGACAATATAAATAGCATCTTGTTTTTAAACTGAATGCTTTTCTTTGGTTAAAGATTTATTTATCTTTTTTTTTTTTTAAAGATAGATAAATCACACAAAATGTTACAATAAAAAATACAAGAGGTAACCTGAAAGCTTTTGAAGTCTAGGGTTTGAAGCCAGTGGCACTGGTCTGTATGTGTACTAGGGCCATGACTTTCACGTGTGTGTGTATGTAGGGGGTATAATGAGAAAATCAAACATTCCCACATCCCAGGCTCAAAGTCACTAGAAAGCCATTTTCCTATTGGGATTGCCATATATTTCTTAGTAATGTTTGAATGTATATGTATGTGTGTGTGTGAATATATATAATCAGATCACTTTTACCTTGTTGAGTAGAGTTTATTTCTCCCTGCATTCTTTTGAGATTACAAAGAAGAAATTTTCTATAATGAGCTTCTTTTCTCCCAAGCAAAACCCTACATTGGAAACTTCTCTTTAGTTTCTGTGCTATTTTACTTTCATTCTTGATAACATTAAGAATTGTTTTCTTGATGTGCTTACCTTTTTATAGAGTTTGAGTTACCATGAGAATTTGCTCTTAAATGCCATTAAATGGGCCAATTCTAAAATTCCCTTGGTTGCTGTGAGAATTAAGTCTTCCTAATTTGAGATTATGTTTGATGTGCACAGCTTGTAGCCATGATGATGTTGGCTTCTTACATTTTTACTGAGTTTATATATTTTTGCATCATAGGGTGTCTGTAAATCCTGCTTCCTATTCTGATAAAGCTCTTTTCCCCTCCAAATAGTCCAGCAGCTTATAAGGGTCTGTATTATCTGGCACTGCATAACAGTTCAGCCCTGTTTCTTCACAATTCTCGCTCACCATCTCAGCAACGGCTGTCTGGAACTGCTATCAGCTCCCTGCACGTGACACGTTTTCTCTCATCTCCAGGGATTTGCACATACGTTTCGTATCTGACCAAAACACTCTTCCCCACTTCTCCTGATTAAAGTATATTCCCCTCCAGGTTTCCATTTAGTTGTTATTTTTTAATTATTTTAATTATTATTATTCCCCAACTCCCTTCCCAGGACTTGATTAGCTGATATTCCTAAATGGTCTCATAGCACCCTGCTTATTGTTCTTTATTTCTTCCTTGCATTTGAGTTCAGTGTCCTACAGAATGAGATTTTCATTATATGCAATTCCCACCAGACTGCAGATTCCCTGAAATAGTCATTATATCTTAATTATCTTTGCACCTCATCTTAATACATCTATAGTTAAGTGCTCAATAAATAATATTTATGACATTAAGTAAAGGTATATATCATTTAAAAGATAGTCAATTCTATTGCCTTTTAACTTACTCTAAAACTTGGTCTGGGGTCCCTTCTGAGAGTTTGAGTATCCACAGCATTTCCCTATGTGGAGGTAGTGGAAATGGAAAGGAATTTACATTTTAAAAAATCATTTTATTGTGCAATATTTGTCATATAAAAGAACATGTGACCTATAGAGAGATGCTCTATTCCTATAAAGAGGAAGAGTGAAATGTGTGGGTGCTCTGTGATTCCAACCCCACGAATGTTACTCATGGAATTCCTTTACATGCATACACAATTCCATGTTCTAACACTCAAACATGTTAGAAAATAGTTTTCATAAACTTCAGCTACTTTTGGCTCTCTGATGTTACAGGCGTACCTCAGAAATATGTGTGCTCAGTTCCAGACCACTGCAATAAAGGAAATATCACAATAAAATGAGCTGCACAATTTTTTTTTGTTTCCAAGTGCATATAAACATTATGTTTACACTATACGATAGTCTGCTAAGTGTGCAATAGCATTATGTGTGAAAAACACTGTATAGATCTTAATTAAAATGTGCCACAGAGA
The DNA here is from genome assembly GCF_030445035.2 of Dasypus novemcinctus. NCBI lineage: Eukaryota > Metazoa > Chordata > Mammalia > Cingulata > Dasypodidae > Dasypus > Dasypus novemcinctus. The sequence goes on from NC_080677.1 coordinate 2,253,312, forward strand.
CATAAAGTAAGCCCACGTTGTTGGAAAAATGGCACCAAAAGTCTTGCTGGACACAGAGTTGATACAAACCTTCAATTTATAAAAACGGAGGATCTGTAAAGTGCAATAATACGAAGTCCAATGTAAGGAGGTATACCTGTATAAAACAAGGCAAGTCATTAGCAATTTTATGTAACACTGAATTCATTTAATTTCTTGAATGTGACAAATCTAGCTATCAAACTGTGCCTGAATAACTCATGATTTTTCCTGGTATTCAGCAGGCTTTTCTTTAATTCCTATTCTGCAGTGTTTTGAAAAACAGTCAATGGCCTTGTGAGTCAGTGGCATAAAGTATGTAATGAAATAGGTTTATGCCTAGGCTTGTTTTTAATAAAGTCTGCAAGAGAAGGCCCTGCATCCCAGAGGAACTCAGAGAGATACTTTGTTTAATTTTTGTGATAATACTGTGAAGCATCCCTGATATTCTCTAGGGAGCAATAATGTTTACAAAAAAATGTTGTTTCTCTTCCTTCGTAGGCACATTTTTTCCCAACTTCTTTGTGGATTTTCATTATATTCACATGGAATTTGTTGGGGATTCCTTTCTAAACGTATATCCATACAATTTAAATTTTCCAATAAAATGGCTTCTAATCCAAGTCACATTAAAATACATTTATGCACTCTATAACATAAGTAATGTAATTCCTGTTTGAGGATTACTCAGATCTGATCCAGTAGCATGAACACTTTACCAAGACATCTGAAAAATGTCTATAGTAACAACAATGTCCACCTCACACAATGGGGAATATATTGGAGGTGTCTTTATCCCACAAGTAACACTGGTTGTCATTAAGGTTAAACGGTAAGCACCTTGGGCAAATCCCACAACCCATAAACTATAGAGGGCCAAAGGAAAGAAAAAGGAAGAAAAAAAACCACAAAATTCCAAGCTCTGATTTTTCTTCTTCTGAAACTATTGAAGAGCTAGCTTTAATTGTTATCTCCTTGAGTAAAAAGGCAATCAAGACTCAACTTCTTCAATTTTAGTATGAGGATAAAGGGTCTCTGAATACTATTAGAAACTTTATCCATCTTCCAACTACCTATTTTGTTTTGTTTCAACTTCTTAGGTAGTGCTATGCACATAGTATATGTTAAATAATTGCTGATCAATAAATTCTTTATAAATAGTTTAATGAAGTACTACTTATTATGAGTTATATTCTTGCTGGACAAGTTGGGTATCTTGTTGCAAACAAATTAAAGCAGAATTTTATATATATGCACACAAATATTAGGATATCCATTAATCTCAGATGAGGTCAAAGAATCAGGTGCAGAATCTCTGCAGGCAGGTGCAATATATAAAATACATAAATCACTCTCCACACAGCACTAGTGAAGAACATATTGCTTCTGCTATGGGGAACCAGCATATTAGATTGTATTGTGTTGCTGGTGGATATGTAATGAAACCAGAAAGACATTTTCCACTGTTATCTCTAAAACCTAATGTCTTTCTATCACTCTTGCCAGAGTGAAATTTCCTTGTAGTTTACTTCAGTATGTATATTCTGAATAGAATTCTTGAACAGGTGCACTGAAGACAAAGAGATTGTATGCCATGCATGTGGTTTTGGAGCAAGGGGTTTGGAAAGCAAGCTTATGGATTTAATTTTAGAAAGGTAGCTTTCATAAGATCAGACATATCACCACTTAAAGGTCATGGACTTAAAAGATGACAGTTGCCTAAAAAGGAAAAAGGAAGAAAGGAAAGAGGGAAGGAAGGAAAAAGGAAGGGAAAAAAGAAAGGGGGAGGGGGATGGAATGAAGAGAGGAAGGGAGGAAGGCAACTATTGATTACATACTTACACACTGAAATAGTTGGTTTCTCTTCCTCCTACAATCAATAAATCAAGCACTCAAACTTCGTTAGCTTCTTCATTTTTTTGTCAAAGATGACCTGCGTCCAACTGTACACTTCCCATCTCTCACTTTTGCAAGTACCCTGCATCTGCTTTTGCATACATGTAATCACTTTCCATGAAATGATTATCTTGGAGAGGTTATAATTTGAGGGGTGAAAGGGAGTGCTGTTTTGGTTAATGGAGAAGTAGTCCTATTTGTTGTATCATTGTTATCACAACTCTTTGGTGGGCAAAGGTGTGTGTCTAGGAGTCAGACATCTAGTGTAGGCTCTGCAGTAAGATGCTTATTCTTACTATTCACTTACTAGTTCTTAACCTATCTTTACACCTCAGTAAATTGACTCTAATTACTGTTTCTGCCTCAATGTATTGTGTAAGAACTAAAAAAGATAACACATTGAACTCAATGTTTGACCCAGAGTAAAGATTCCATAACTGGGAGCTAGTAATAGTGTTTTTACAGGAAGAAGCAAAACCACTTCCAGCTGTTCGCCCCTACTGTATTGCCTCAGGACTCCATATAAACCTTTATCTATGGAAATGTTCCAGTAATTTGACAGACCACTGATTAATATTACTAGATGTAGTGGTTTCAAAAACTTTGTACATTGTAATGAATATTTCAGGGAGATATTAAAAAATTGTGAGTACTAAATTGTTACTTGCTGTTTGATTTAGCTCTTTTTACAGTCCAAAAACTCTTCATCAATCATGTTAAATCTACTCATGCCCTGATTTACTGATTCTAAGTGTTTATCTTTTAGGGTACTTACCATGAGGGAATTGCTTTTCGAATCAGAGTAGTTCTTTATCTATGGTATATATGATCATTTTCGATCAATATTTTCTGATGATTTGGCTAGAAGTGGACTTTCACTGGTTCATTCCATTGTTGATGATACAACTGAAATGTATCATGTTGGCTGTAATGCATCCTAATGTTATGATTCTGGTGATAAGTCTCAGAAAGACTAATCATGGAAGAATTAGAATAAAAGAAGTTGTCTTCATTAACCATCTCTCAGGCAAGAGTTATACATTTACTACATCACAAATTCTAATTATGATTTATAATACCGTATATAACAGAGATTTGGCAAGAGCAAATCATTGACAGAAATATGGATTAGTTCATGAATAAACTGGGAACAACAGGAAAGTTTATTTCTGTGCTAGACTGCCTCCACTCTTACCCTCAGTCCCCGTCCATCCTTCAAGACAATGCTCCACGCTCTCACTGAAACGCTCCAGCCCAGGTCCAAAGCTTTCTTACAAACAGGGTCAGCATGCACCACATGATCAGAACAGCTCCCCCTCTTTACAGCCTTTCCCTAAGGAAGTCCTCTGGGCAGTAAGCAGCAGGAGTTCTCATAGCTTTGCTGAACGTGAAACTTTCTAAGGGTTTGGCCTTAGAACATTTATTTTCTTAACTATTGCCTGTCTCTGAAGCACATGCAATTTGAGAGCCACTAATCCTTGCTCTCTGTCTTAATCATGGTGCATATTTGAGCTCTGATTGAAACATTTTCCCCACCACAACATGTTTCTATACTCAGTTACTCCTGCTCTCCAACCTCTAACCACTCGATGTTCTTAAGAAAAAGATGAATTGCACAATTGCTGTCCTCTGTATTTTGCATAGTGTTTATTAAAATTATTTTAGAATAGACATAAACATAATCTTTCCATTTAATAATCAGTAAAAAAATTAGTAAATTTCACCAAACTCAACTTGGCTACATCACAAATTCTTTTTTGAAAAATTTTTTATGAAGGGTATTTATATGGGGTAAAATTTACAGTTACACGACCCTAAAGAGTCCAACTCAAGATTGATTTCTCATCCAAAGTCATTTGCCATGTGTCAAAGCAAGATGGCAGGCAATGTCTGCAAGGGTTCAGCCTTCCTCTTTCCTCTTGAGGCTCCGTGGGCCCAACTTTTCTGATCTCAGCTGTAGGCTGGCATAGGGCTCCGCTGCTCTGTTCTCTTCAGCTGCCATCTATCAGGCGAATGGCTCATCTCTCTTCCCAGGCCACAGGACCATAGTTTTCTCCTTTTCCATGTCTATGGAGTTCTTGTTCTTCCTCTTTGTATCTTTTTCCTGTGCCCTCCATGAGTGAGTGTCCATATATGTAGCCCACCAAGGGGGCAGGGACTCAACCCTGCACACCCTAATGACGTGGCCTCACACTCGCTTTCAGATGTCAGAATTTACTTCCTTCTGTCCATGTCCAGTTATTTTCCCCAAAAGTGTTCTCCTCTTTGATTTCGAGCCAGATCAGCCCTCTCTAAGCTCTCCTTAAAAGGTGTATTCATGACCTGGAAAGCGAATCACCTACAGAACAGCTATCTCATCCTCACCTCGACTGCAGGAACTCCATCTGTAGTACTTAGCAAATGGTGATTATCAGAAAATGTGCATGCACTCTTTGATTACCCTCCCTGCAGGTTATATTTTGGGAAATATTAAACTCTGTTCAAGAAAAAATAAATGATTAATAAAAAAATGAGTCTATGGTTTATTTGCCCCTCAAAACCTAAAATGAGATGAAAATATTTAATCTTCTGATTAACTCCAGTCTTAATATTCTAATAAAGTGTGGCATTCATTATTTATTAGGGTATCAAATAATTTTTGCCTCTGGACTTTTCTGTGCCTTCAATTGGTCCATATTTGTTATTATGAGTATGAAGGAGATAGCACGAACTTGAAAATCACTTTTCACTTCAAAATTGTTTTATAGCCAGAAGGAAATTCACACATAAAAAAGTCAAGCTGAGAGAGCATTTTACTTGTGCAAAACTGTTACTATGGCTCTGCTCTGCTAAGGATCTTAAAATCCCCCAAAACATCCTTTTTTCAAAAGAAAAGAGGACAGTTCTCAAGATAAGTTATTTCAGGAATTTTGATTGTTTGTAAAGAAATTTCTTGAGAAAAAAGCTGAATGTATTGTTAAATAAATGTAGGTTACTCAGAAACCACGAATATTTTATAGCTTTTTTGAAGTTTATTTGCTACAATTCATGAATTCTTGTGATTAACCAATAGTAATTTTTAAATAGCATATATATACTTAAATACACATCATTCAGCATTCTTTGTATTTTATTTCTTTTTACCATCATTGTGAAGCTGTCTATACAGGAAAGGATGAAAACTAAGCCTATTTAGCTCTAGTTATTCTATTTGTATATCAGTAAGTAGAAATGTGGGAAAATCCAAATAATTATATAGGCTTTCTTCCATTTGCCTTGCTCATGCCAAGTGATCATTATGTTTCTTGTCTATTTCCCAAATCTGCTTAGTCTTAAAGGTCTTTCCCATTTTAGCTGGATTTTAACACCATCAATCTTTCCCTTTTTTGACACTCCATACAAAGGGCTACAAGTGAAACTGGTAATACCTGGGTAGTACTTGGCAGGAATAATGGGAGATTTGTCCTCCATTTGGTATGCGGACTTTTCACTGTGATGAAAGGAATTAAAGGTTGCTCTAGCCTAGAGATGCTTAAATGTGGCAGGAACATCAGGCTGCTGTAATTCCCAGTGCCCTGATTTATTAGCAACCTAAATATATTCGCACATAAGAGAGGAACGAACACAATGTAATTGGCTGACTGGCACATGAATAGAACTATGGCTTATGAAAAATTCTTTGAGCATATTCAGAGAATGGGCACCAACAAAGTTTTTCTGGAGTTATATGCAGATGTTTCTAATACATCCTTTGAAATATACAAAAATCATCAGTTTACATTATAAGGACAATTTGAAATTAGAACATGTGATGCAAATATGTTACACCAACTTCCTGATACTTCAGATACTGACATTTCTTAAAACATATATTTTTATTTTTTTAAAATGATACTTAGTTTACATAAAATGTTACATAAAAAATATAAGAGATTCCCATATGCTCTACTCTCCCCACCTCCCACCTTTCCCCACATTAAGAATTTCTTTCATTAGTGTGGTACATTCTTTGCAATTGATAAACAATTTGAAGCATTGCCACTAAGCTTGGATTATAGTTTACATTGTAGTTTACACTCTCTCCCACTCAATTCTGTAGGTTATGGCAGGATATATAATGGCCTGTATCTGTTGTTGCAATGCTATTCAAGACAATTCCAAATTCTGAAAATTCCCCCATATTACACCTCTTTTTCCCTCTCCCTGCCTTCAGCACCTCCAGTGGCCACTGTCTTCACATCAGTGATGTAATTTCTTTCATTACTAGAATCACAAGTCTATAGTAGAATACCAGTAAGTTCACTCTAGTCCCTAGTTCATTCCCCAATCTTGAGGATTCTGGGACAGTTATGTGATACCCACTCCACTTCTAATTGAGAGGGGGCCTCAGTCCCATACAACTGATGGATGGGACTCTTGCTTGCAGTTGTAGACTCTCTCAGTTCCTCGGTGTGCTAGTTGTCCATCCTCACCTTCTTGCCAGTTGTCCTGGGTGAGTCCCATGAACTAGAGAGTACGTGCTGCAACTCTGCTGAGGCTCAGGGTCCAAATGACACATGGACAGCCCAAAGGTTCAAGTCTATTTGATGTACACTTACCAAATCCAGCACCAATCATAGGTTCAAATAAAAGGGACAGAAAAGGCACGTGTGGAGAAGTAACAATGAGTCCAACTCTGTCACACATGAGAGCACAAATTCCAAAGTAGGGCTCACTGGCAAGGCACCAGATCCAGAGGCATCTGCCATGACTGTAGGACCTGGGTGTCTCCAGAGCCCTTATGAGCCCCACTATTTGGGGTAGTATCTAAACTGGCAGTCTATGAGATCCTGCTGAGACATGCATGAGCATTACCTCTGGGATGACCTCCTGACTCACTTTAAAGTCTCTTAGCCTTATAAACTCATTTGTCTTTACCTTTTCCTCCTTTGACTCAAGGTCCTTTTCTAGTTGCATTGCTAGCTGATGCTTGGCAGTACTCTCTTGATGCCAGGGAGGCAAATTCCTGTGACTTATAATGAACTTTTGGGACTATTATAAAGATAGATCTCTGGGTGGTACTCATAATTGTTCAGAGATTTACATTTCATGAAAGCAGTCAACAAACAAATAAGGGCATTCCTATTTTATTGCAGAGTTATATAACTTATCCCCAAACTGGTATTTTAGAGATTTTTAAAATGGCTTATCAAAGGACTGATTGAATGCAGTGGGTTTTATTGCTCATCATTGATATTTATGCTCACAAATCCTGACTAGAATTAATTTTACCATTTATAATAAGCAAGAAAGAGGCCCTACACAGTAAGATTGAATCACAGTTATTTAAAGAGTAGATTCTCAGATACTGTTACTGTTGTGCCCAGTACCAATATGCAAAACAATTGAGGTTCGTATTCCTTCTCAGGTGTATTCATCTGAAGATTCCAGAAAGTTTCTGCAGAAATGTACGTTTGAAAATGCATGTTTTTAAAAATCCATTTATGTGGAAACTTGGATTAACTATAACAAACATTGATCTCATTGCTTATCTCCCTCTGAAGATGTCAAATATTACATTTTTTGAAATCATAATTAAAGATTGCACTCATAAAAATGTCCCTTATTTGCCTTTGCAGGATAGTAACGATTTAGCTCCTGGTCCCTCTCGATAGGGGTCTATAACTGATTAATAATTAATAAGCACAAAATTCTGTGATAGTTCGAAGGTATACAGACTCCAGAAAAAATGTGTTCATAAAGCGAATCCATTCTTGTGTAAGCCTATTTTAAATAGGGCCTTGTGATTAGGTTGCTTCAGTTAAGGCATGGCCCAGGATGGGTCTTAATCCTCTTACCAGAGTCCTTTATGAACGGGATGAATTCAGAGGAGAGAAAAGCCAAGGCAGCCGGAAGCTGAAGGCAATGAAATCCCAAACAGAAGGGAGAGATCAGCAGATGCTGCCACGTACTTTACCATGTGAAATAGGAGTCCAGGATTCCCAGCGACTGGACTGTGGGGAGAAAGCATCACCTGATGATGCCTTGATTTGGGCATCTTTAAGGCCTCAGAGCTGTAAGCATGTAAGCTAATAAATCCCCATTGTAAAATCCAACCCATTAATGGTAAATTGCTTTCTGCAGCCTAGCAGATTAGAACAGCTTCTGACAGTTTTGTGGAATAGGTTGTAGAAAAGTCTTTCTGCTGCAAACTGCTTGGATGTCAGCTAAATTATATCAAACACACTTTTGAATGCAAAGCTAGGCTTGTAAGAAGGCAAGTGATATGTGAAAGTGAGTGGGAGATGACTACTAATATAAAACCAGGTACCTGGTTAACTTTTGGAAACAATCCTCATGAAGAATAGAGCTCAAGTTTTCACAGTTGTACATAAAGGGAGAAGGTGACCAGTCTGAGCCACCCAGGTGAATCTGGGAAATCTAAAGGGGCTCTATTCTGCAGTCCAGGAACAGATGGAAATTCAAAAAACACCATCTGTTTCTTCCAGAGGTCAAAGTGGAAAGTCTCTTGGTTGTATCATTAGTTTATATAGCTTAGACTTCAAATTTTCAACTCCTGTCCAATTATAACACACATATTTGATTTGAGTCCACATTAATTTAGAGTTAGGAAAAAGAAAAACAGATCACAAATTTAAATTAAATTAAATTAAAAATTACTAAGTGGATGGTTAAACAGCAGTGAACACAAGGTTAAAAAAAGACTTTATGGATTGGAGTAAAGATTAAAAAAAATTACCTGGAATGCATATAGAAGCATAAGAAGATGAAGAATTTGAGAAACAGAGGTTAAGGGTGTAGAGGCTAGGAACAGACGTCTACACATCTACAGAAATCTTCAGAAAGAAAGTCATACAGGTAAATATTTCAAAAACATCATAGTGGGGAATTTCCCATAATTAATAACAGACCCAGTGATGTTATCACAACATATACCAGTAGAATAAATGACACATCAAGATGAAACTGAAAAATAGAAAAAAATGAGAGATTGAGGGAAATAACTGTTAAATTAGCTAGATGCTACACACACATACACACACGTGCATACATACATAGTACCTATAGAGAGTGAGATGATTGTGGAAAATATCTTCACTGTGTTTGGAAAATAAGTATCAACTAACTAATATGTATAAAGCAAAATATAAATAAATAAATAAATCTTTAAAAAAAAAAATTCTGCTGAGCCAAACTCAGCATATAAATTCATTGGCTTCCCTCTGACATGGGACATGACTCCCAGGGATGAGCCTCCTTGGCACCAAGGGATTAATACCAAGCACCAACTAATGGTGCATTGGAGAAAGACCTAGAACAAAAGGGAGAAATATTACATGAAAATGAGTTTTTATGGCTAAGAGAGTTCAAAATGAGTCAGGAGGTCATACCAGAGGTTATGCTTTTACACATCTCAGGAGGATCTCACTGTCTGCCACAGCTGACCACAGTAAACAGTACCTCAAATACAGATGGTCCTGGGGGCTCTAGAGACATCTAGAAACTACAGGCAGGGCAGACAACTCCAGGAAATCAGTGCCCCATCAATGGGCCTTACCTTGGAATATGTGATAACCTATCTCTCTTCCAATGTATCAGAGTGAAATTCATTTATAATTTTCCTACACATGGTTCTTCTATCCCATTTATTTGAACCTATAATTAGCACTATACCCATTAAATATATGTCCCAGAGACTTAAATCTTCAGGCTGTTCATATGCAAGGTGAACCTTGAATCTCAACAGAGTTGCAGCCCACACCTACTCTCCAGCTCATCAGACTCACCCAGGACAACTAACACAGGAATGATGATGGACAACACCCAACTTCATCTAGATTTCATTCTTTTATAAAATGGTCTTTTTTTCCCTTGGAAGCCCAGCCTACATAAGCATTATATGGATATTAGTAAAATTTTATAGGTTTTTAAAGAAATTCTGACTTGAATTGTTTCATACCTTCAAATATTTAATGACTTTTTATTGTTGCTGGCAGTTTTTTTTTTAATTTTTTTTATTCATTTTTTAAAAAATATTACATTCAAAAAATATGAAGTCCCATTCAACCCCACCGCCCCCACCCCCCACTCCCCCCACAGCAACACTCTCTCCCATCATCATGACACATCCATTGCACCTGGTAAATACATCTCTGGGCATCGCTGCACCCCATAGTCAATGATCCACATCACAGCCCACACTCTCCCACGTTCCGTCCAGTGGGCCCTGGGGGGATCTACAATGTCCCGTAGTTGTCCGTGAAGCACCACCCAGGACAACTATTGCTGGCAGTTTTTGTGATAAATTTCTTGTTTCTCAGTTTATATTTTGAGAAGTGTCTTCATCAGCTGATAAATCAATTCTTACTTTTTCACCTTTTATTATGTGTTTGTCATTTTTAAGATATTTTAAAATGTCTTAAATTTTTTTTGAACCAGAAGTAACATATTACTATTACAGGATGAGGTGTCGGGTGACTTTTTAGATTTCTTATTTCAAAAACGTCCATTCTTTTCGTTCAAAGACAGCATCAGGAGGGCTATACTGCATCAACTGATCCCAGGATATTTTGGTTTCTATGTAATTCTCAAACTCTACACTTCCTTCCCAATCTCCCTCATCCCCAAGCCCCAGTGGGTACCACTCCATTCAAACCACCCATTTTTCTTCCAGAAACAGTATGCTCTGAAGCCTGTCACAATTGTTTCTGGTTCTTCCTCTGGGTCCCCCAGTAGTGAGTGCTCTGCTTCCTCAATACAACCCCCTTCAGGGGCATAATCTTTCTTGAATGATTTTATCTATTCCATCACTGCTAATTCCAGCCTGTACTTGCCTTCTTGCTGTGCATTCTCTACCTTATTTTCTACTCATATATGCCATATGGGTATGGCCCTGTTTGCTTGTTATGAGTATTTCCACATGACCTGTAATTGAAATTTGGGGTATCCTCTGTCTTCTAGTCATTGGTATAATCATGGGATTTGCATGGATTTATATGTTATATTTTTTTACAATATTTTTTTATAGGAGGTACAAGAGATTGAACCCTGGACCTCATCCATGGGAAGCAGGCACTCAAACCACTGAGCAACACCTACTCCCCTATATGTTTTAGTTGTTAACTCTATATTTAAGCAGGCTATGTATAGAAATAAGAATTTGCTGAACTGTAAGTTCCCTACAGGAATTTCAAATTGTCATTGAGTTCTTCTATTTGAATATCAGAAATGAGACCATTTTCTTTTCAATTTAGCATTTTGCATATGAGTGATATCCATAGTGCCATAAGAGTTTTCCTACTATAGATGCATTTAACAAGGATGTTTAAAGCATTTGAAATGGTTCTATTTTAATGCTTCCATAGTGAAACTTGCAGCATCTTATTTTCAAATGCAAATTTATATATTTTTAAACCTTACATACCCATTAAATTGGAAATAAACAAAAATATTCCTTGGAAAGCTTTAATCTAGAAAACCAATAAGTTACTTCTAACCCTTGGTGAAAATGTTATATATCATCTGGCACTCTAGTTCTTGAACTTCACTGTAAATAAGAAGCAAAGTAGTTGAGGAGCTTATGAAAAACGTGTATTTTCCTGCCAGGCCTCTAGAACTTCTGACATTGTAGGCCTCTGGATTGAACCCCAGCTTTGTTCTTACAAGCACCACAGCTCATACTAGTTGAGAAACAATATCTTCTGCTTTCTATTTTATTTTGTACTCAGACCCCTGTAGCTTTCCTTCACTCCACTAATCATGCTTTAAAATTACATAATATAATCCTCATACATTTACTAATGTCATTCTTTCCAATAGACTATGAATTCCATAAGAGGGTTTTGTCTGTTGTGTTCCCCATTATACCCCTAGCATATAGCACAGTGATTTGTAGATTTTAGACAGTCAATAAATACTTGTTGAACATGGGAATGAATAAAAATGACAAAAACCAACCAAACCCAAACATTAGGTAATCATTTTTTCAGGTTGTTAAAATTGAGATTGATTGAGATTTCTAGGGTTATATGCTGAGTTCATTGATCTATTTTAATATATATTTCTTAAGTTATCAATCCTAGGCAATTAAGCTACCTAACAGCACCTGTATTTAGCAGCAAAAGAAACATTTGCATATGGAAACAATGATTATAAGTAGTCTTTAGAAATCATCTCAACTGAGTTTTTCATTTTAACTATGAGGAAAATAATTTCCTGAAATATTAAAAATGCCTACTCCCATGATTGCTGGGAATCAAAGCCCAGGTCTCTTTCCTCCTCAGCTTGATGCTACATTACAGGTAGCTTCTATGTGAATAAAGTTAATTTAAGAAAAACATCCAGGGGTTTTACCTAGTCAACAATATAATATTAATGGAATTCAGAGTCCCTAGCCTCTTTCTAATTTTTTTTTACATTTTCCCTTTCCATTCAGCATGATACCCCTCTCAGTATATTCCCTCCAGATCTGAACTGCCCTTTCCACATAATTCATTAGCAATAATAATTTTTCCAAGAGACAAATATGGATGGTTCTTTATGTTCAAGGTTCAAGAAAATGAGGCTAATTATTCTATGCATTGTGAATTGATATAAGTTGATGTAAAAATTTATATTTGTGGCATAAAATTCTGATCATCTGTTAGATCTAGGACCTTTACTGAATGCTTTACAAATATCACTCCATTTATTCCTCAGTACAGCTCTTCAGTGACTATACCACCATCTACAATATGTAGATGGGGTCACTGAAATTCAGAGAGCACGAAACTTTCAGAAAGATTCTACTAACTGGTATTTGTTTTTTCATTAATTTTAGAACTTGTAAATTGCCCCTCTTAATGTTATAATGGACAAATGAGAAAATGCTTGGGCCAGAGGCAAGGCCTTAATCTCCTGGTGAAAGAGTCAGAATTAAATTCTTTATATGTTCTTATTATTTACCACGAAATTTGTGCCTGGCACTCTCCCAGGTTTAGGGCACAGATTTTATTTCCCAGTGTTGCCTGGGTGGTAGACTATGCATCCAAGTTTCATGAATTTCTTATATTCATAATTTCTTCTCTTGAAGCTTCACCTGCTTAAGAATTGGCTCTTCAATATCATAGTTACTATAATTCATCTTTTCCCTAAATTTAATTTGAGCTTATTGTTACAGCATCTTCTAATTTTAGTTCTCCAGGATCCCTTCCACAATTTTAGTTTTGCTAAAAATGTTTTAGCATACATTTATAAATCAAGGTCCCCACAAAGTCTATTCCCATCGTTTTCATACAAAGATAATGTGCAAATCATAATACTCCTTAATTATTATAGCTAACATCAACATTTAATAATATAACCATCTACTTTCCAATTTTATGGCACTTAGAACTCAGTTGAACACTTTCTCCTCTTTCTGCAGAGTTAATCAATAGCTTGTCTACCTTCCCGTCCAAGAATATGATCATTCAATGAACTTGTTTTCCTTGAAGGACTTTAAAGATATAGAAGAAACCTATTTTAATCCTGCCTGCCCCAGACTTCCCAAGCACCCACCCCTTACTGAATTTATTAACTGGTCCTTCTTCTCCACTTGATTACTAACTTTGTCCCCTTTTTCTCCTCAGTCCTGATTGATGACAACAAATAGTAAAACACACAGCATAGCAACACCATTCAACGTAGTAATATAGACCACTTGTATTTATCAATATTTCATTATTCATTATAATTTAGCATTATGCAAACTGCTGAGATGCTTCTCAGATTACAAGATATGGGGGTCCAGATCACCTGAACGTTGTGAAATGAAGAACGAGTGTTCTCATCCCTGCTGCTCTTGGGATGTATATACTTGATGTATAAAGAGCAGCCACTTCTCTACACTATTTCTAGTGATAGGTATCTATAGAACTTTATAAATACAACCCATTAACTTCCATAGATGGTAGCGTCTTTCAGTTTGCAAGTTTTTCCATCCCAGAAAAGAGAATATATATTTGTTTCAGAGTCAAGGGGGTGAGGACCACTGCATTTGTTAACTTATATTTAATTAAACACAGATGACAGAGATCCAGGCCTCATTTGCATTGATTTTCCTTTTCATTGTACTTCCACATTAGCATGGGCCTCTTTAACTTTGACCTGAGAACAAAACATCCTCATTCAATACAGAAAAAATAAATTCTATCAGCACAATGTCTGCAACTTCAACATTGTGTCCCACCCAAACCATCCGTTATGCAAGATACTGAAGTGTGTTTGGAGAGGGCTCTTGCCAGTAATATAAGGTATGTGAATTCTAAACTACAGGTAAGCAAATAGAAACAAGACCAGTGTTTTCAAATATCTGGATCTAGAAATTAAATAGAATCTCAGTGGTCAATGTGTCAGATCTAGAAAATGTATGACTTCGAGATTATGTTTGTGCATGCAAGTAATATAAAATTGTGATTTTCCTCTGGTAACAGGTTTGATCACTCTTGCTTCTTGGCTTTTGTAGCAGTTTGATATTATTGACGAATTCCAAAAGGATGATGTTTGTAAACTGGTCTTTTCCTCTGTGGATATGAGATTATATTGGATGTACTTGATTAAGTAATGAAGAAAACCTCTTGTGTCAGGAGGGTATTGAGTACCGCTCCTTGGTGGGTAGAGACTCACAGATAAAAGGCATGGCAAAGGACGGAGTTAGGGTTTTGATGCTGGAATTTCGATGCTTGAGTTTGATGCTGAAGCCTTAAATTGGAGCCCTAGGAAATAAGTACACCAAAGAAAGAGAAGCAAGCCCCAGGAAGGGAGGAACCCAGGAAGCCTGAACCCTCGCAGACGTCAGCAGTCATCTTCCTCCAACATGTGAAAATAGACTTGGGTGAGTCTGAAGTAACTTATGCTTTATGGCCTGGTATCTATAAGTTTCTACCCCAAATAAATACCCTTTATAAAAAACAACCAATTTCTGGTATTTTCCATCAGCACCCCTTTAGCTGACTAACAAAGCTTTCAACAAATATAGTGAAAACAACTCCTACTTAGTAGATAGAAGGCTGGGAGGAGGATCTTTTCCAACTTTATAACAAGAGATGCTGGAAAATATACAAAACCATGATCTCCTACAACTCATCAGAGAGCTGAAGTCACAGGACCTGAGAAATTTAAGGAAAGATAGGCACCTCTAAGGAGAGATGTGAGGCAAGCACTTGCTTACCTGGGGCTAACAAAGGGCCATGTACAAGCTGGTTAAATAGAATTCTGCTAAAAGTTTAGTGAAATATTTAAGGCCAAGCATGGGCAGTGATAAGAGTAGAAAATTCTAAGTGCTGTTAACACAAGGGACAGTCACCCACTCCCACAGCTTCTCCTCACAGATCTCACCATGTATCTCCTGAGAAATGATGGAAGTAGGCTGAGACAGAGAAGAAGACTTCCTTAGCTGTGTAAGTATGGAGGAAGAGAACAGCAGCCGCCATGGGAGAAGCCAAGCCTCAGTAAGATCCTTCACTCTGATCTCCCCTATGTTCTGTGTTATAGAAATCAAACACTGCTGGGGGAAGGGCTGCCAACCTTTCTTCCTACTGTGTACCCATTTGTAATGGAAAAGAAAAAAGATGGAAGGAAGAGAAGGACTTTTTTCTTGGGGAGGGGCTGGAAGACACCTATCTCATTGGACATTTATTGACAGACTGTCTTGAAGTCCTCTCTGTGGAGAACAGGGTCAAGGGATCCACTTAAGCTTGAGGTTGAAACAAATCAGAGAACACGCATCCACCACAAGCAACCCCACAGCTTATCACGCATCAAGGGCTGTGGCGGGCAAGAGCAAGGAGAATGACACTCTGAGGACTCTACTGCTAAGACTGCAACAAATATTGAGAAAAAGCACCTCAAACTGGTCGCCACACTAGGCACAGGTCAGCAAAAACGAATGTGAATACTGGGATGCATGAGAGTAACCAGAACAACTACAAAACCAAACCCAGCTCTACTTAATACAAGAGTGAGTCAATTCCTCACATTAGAAACCTAGAAAAAGGGAAGCAGATGTGGCTCAAGTGACAGACCTTCTGGCTACCATATGGGAGGGCCTGGGTTCGATCCCTTGGGCCCCCTGGTGAAAGAGAAGAAAAAGTGTGTCTGCACGGCAAGCCAGTGCCCGTGTGAGTGCCCACATGGTAAGCCAGTGCCCGTGTGGTGAGCCAGTGCCCCACACAAGTGAGTCACGCAGCAAGGTGATGATGCATCAAAAGAGAGACAAGGGGAGAGTCAAGGTGAAGCACAGCAGAAACCAGGGACTGAGGTGGCACAATTGACAGGGAAGCTTTCTCCCCATCAGAAATCTCCAGGATTGAAATCTGGTGAATCCTAGAGGAGAGAAAATGAGAAAAGAAGACAACATAGACAGCAAAAACAGCAGGGTGGGAGGAGGGGAAGTAGGGGAAATAAATAAATAAATAAGTCTTAAAAAATAAAAGAAAGAAAAAATCTAGAAAAAGAAGAGCACCCATATCCAGATATAAATATTATACTTTGTCTCTATTTGCTTACACAAGATATATAATTTCCAACAAAAAAAATATGGAAGAAGAACAAGAAAACCATAGCAGACAGAGCAACTAGTAATACCAGACTTGAATATGACCCCAAGATGTTGAGTTGTCAAACAGGAAAATGAAAATACTTATTTTTCACTCTGTTCAGTCAGAACTGTACATGAATTGTCTTGGGACTCCAGCATTATGTGGAGGGTGTCCGGGGATCCAGAGCCACCCAGCAGGCACAGCAGTTCCTTGCCAGCTGCTAAAACGGAGACGCCCGCACCCTCCAGTGCGCTTATGCTTCCAGAGGCTCCCCAGGGCCACATCCCAGACCTCCGACTTCCTCTGTGCTGTCTCAGCGTGGTTTTCAACAGGACCTACTGCTGTCATTTTAATTTATGATTAGAGAGACTTAGTTTGACTTAGCACTTTAGGTTTTTTGTTTGGTGTGTATTCAAGTGTGTGTACACACGTAGTAACAGCTAAACTGTGGCAGAGGTGGGACAGTGTCTTAATTGTATCATATTCCTAGCAGATATATTGTTTCTGCATCATTTCTGTATTAGAAGTAGGCATGCAATTATACTGCCATGTCACTTCTCATAGTATCCGTTTTATACTTGAAAATGGTACTTGCCTCTTCTTATACTTTTCTATTTGTTTCCCTAACCGCCCTCTGCCCAGCTCAGCACTGCTTTTCCAATTGCAATAATAACCTCTTAAAAAGCTATTAAATAATTAAATGTCCCTTATCTCACACAAAAAAGGCTTTAGTCAGAAAGTGGACTACATGCAAGAAAAACGTGGGAAAATGAGTAAACTTAAGAAAAATTATTATCATATTCTAACTGCCAGAGAAATTCTTTTAAACGTCAACATTTTGTTTTAGAGCAGTTTCACCAGTAAGGAAGCTTTTCATTATTTGTTTGTATTAGAAAATTTTTATTATTTCTCTTAATTTTTTTATAGAGAATTTGCAGAGAGATGAAAATTTTTAAGAAAGAATCAAATATAGATGGTATAAACAAAGACCATGGAACAAGAGATGAAGAATTCCTTAAATGGACTCATCAGTAGACTGAACACAGGCAAGAAAATAAATGATGCATTTGAAGGAATAGAAAGTACTTAATACAGAAAAAAAAGAGAGACAGAGAAGAATAGGGAAAGGACAGAAAGGACAGCCTCTTTTAAAGTAATGCTTCTATAATTTGACTTTTGTCTGTTATTTTATTTTTTGGATAAAAGAATAGGGAAAGTACAGAATATACAATAACTCTTGGACAATATCAAATCATCCAATATACATGTATTATGATCCCAGCGAAGTAAAGTGAGAAAACAAGATGAGAGAGAAAGAGGTGAGGGATGATTTCTAAAACCACCAAGTTATGTATTCAAAAGCTCAGAGAAAATCAAGTGGCATAAATACAAAATACACAACAAACAAAAGTAAAACAATACAACCCGTAATATATTCAAATTTCTGTGGAAAACTAAATATTAATAGAAAACCTTAAAAGCATCCAAAGGAAAAAAAGAACTTATTACATAAAGAAAATCTTATGTGCATCAAAAATCTTCAAAAAGTTAAGAGAAATAAAGATTTTCTAATACAAACAAATAATGAGAGACTTCATTACTGGTAAAACTGCTCTAAAAGAAATGTTGAAGTTTAAAGGAATTTCTCTGGCAGTTGGAATATGATAACTGGAAGGAAATAAGATAAATGCACACCCACACATACACAAAACAAAAAGCACTCAATTGCATAGATGAATGTAAATATATAATTACTTTTAAGTTTACTCTATAAAGTATTTGAATATCTATATCAAAAAGAGTAGCAGAATATTGCATGCTTATGGATTAACAGAATTTAAAAGTATAACAAAACAGAACACAGAATGAAAGTGAGGAATTAAAAGGATCCTGTTGACAGTACTTATTTATATATATGAAGTAATATATTCTTTGAAAGTTAACTATGATCATTTAAAGAATTATACTTCAAACTCTGTGACATCCACTGAAAAATAAGAAAGCAGGTAAAAGTAGAAAGTAAATAATGGAGAGAAGAATGATAAAAATAATAATAAAATGAATGCACAATATAAGGGAAAAAATAAACAAATGGAAAACAAATAGCAAGATACATGATTTTAATCCAACAATATAATTATTGTATTAAACGTAAATATTCTAAAAACACTGCTTAAAAGACAGATTGTCAGGGTGGATTAAAAAGCAAAACCCAAAATTTAATAAGAAATGAAATTTAAATATAAAAACATAGGTCAGTGTAGAGTAAAATAATGGAAAATATAACCCTGTGAATATTAATTGAAATAAAACTGTAGCAGCTATGTTCATATGAGACAAAATAGACATCAAATCAAGACTCATTACCATGGATAAAGGGAGACATTATATAAAAATGAATGGGCCAATTACCAAGTGTGCCTAATAATTATAAATATGTATTTACCTACTAATAGAACTTTAAATTAAATGATAAAGATGAAAGGAGAAAAAGGCAAATCCACAATTTATTTGGAGACTCTGTCCTCTTTTACAGTAAATCAACAATGAACTTACCACTCAATTGCAGAACTTAACACTAACAAACATTTTGACAGTTATAGAACATACTATACATCAAAAACAAAATATACGTTATTTTCAAATATACATGGGCTATTTACCAAAATTACTTGGGCCATAAAGCAAAAGTTAAAACAAGTAGAGAATGGATATAAAAAAAATATTACTTGGACCACGAAAGAATTAACATAGAAAAGAATTAACATAGAAATGTATGTGGACAATTACAGCATATTGTTCATATTTGCAACTAAAAACACAGCATTTTTGAATTTTTTGGATGTAGCTACAGCTCATCTTAGAGAGAAATTTATAGCATTAAATGCATATATTAGAAAAGAAAAAAAAAAGCCCCAAGCCAATAAACTCAGCTTGTACTCTAAGAAAATACCAGGAACCAAAGCCAAATAAGCCAAAGGCAAGTAGATAAACGAAATAAAAAAGGTAAGATTATTTTTAAAAATCAACAAAAATAAGAAAAGTAAAACAATATAGAAAAACAATGGAACCACAAAGCTAGACTTTGAAAGATCAACAAAACTGATCAAACTTTAGGCAGACATACCAATGGCAAAACTCAGAAGACAGAACTTACCATCACAGGAGCTACAAAGAAGGGAAGTTATTTATCATTATCTGAGCAGCCTGGCCTCTGGCTGAAACCCCGTGTAGATTTTCAGGTCCAACCATAAGCAATTATAAAGGCTTTACCTGACCAGCCTCCCAGGAGAAGCTGCCCTCCCCACACCATACCTGGAGAATAGCCATGGAATGCAGTGTTCAACTGGATTTGCAGTCAAGGACTCAGAGCACCCTGGCTGGGCACATTTCTTTTTGGAGACCTCCCCAGTCATCTCTGCTGTGGCCACTTCCCATGGGGAGAAGACGACTTTAAAGAGTTTTTATTCTCCATTGTAGCTCAGTATAATTCCACTCGTAGGATGCCCTGCAGTGTCTGGGTTTCTATAGTAAAACTGAAGAAGCCTTTTGATCAGGTCTCCTGCATCTATGATACATTCCCAACATTGTGCTGGGAATGGAGTAAACCAGAGCTTTTTCTCCAGGTGGAATTCTTATTTATATCACTGCAATAAGTGATTAAGGACTTAACAGCTACTTCCATTTTTGCTTTGATTGTCTTAATTGGCTACCATGGACACCTCACAGCTCAGCTGTGCTTTGACATTATTTATTAAGAGGATAATAAGGGAATGCTTTTATCTACTTTATATCTAGAAATAAAAAATTTAGATGATATGTAAAATTTCCTTAGTAGACAAAATCTACTAAAGTTTACTTATGAACATAATTGTTGCAAATCTTATAAAATTAAAATTAGAGTTAAAAAAGCCTTCTAATAAACTGCAGGCCTAGATGACTTCATTGAGAAATTCCACAAAGCATTTACAGAATATACCAATTCTACAGAAATGCTTTAAGAATATAGAAGAATTCATTTTATGAGACCAGCATTACCCTGATTAAAAAAACAAAAAACAAAAAACAAAAAACATTTCAAGTAAAGAAAACTACAAACTATTTTTTCTTGAGTATATAAACTACATAAAGAAAAAATTCCTCAAAAAATTAAAAACAAAATAAATCCAGCAATATATAATACATCATGACCAAGTGGCGTTCATCCCAAGCATGCAAGCCTAGTGCAATATTAGAAAACCAATCAATGTATTCACCATATCATTAGATAACATTTTAAAAAATAGCTTATAACTTTCTCAGCTGAAGCAGAAAAGTCATTTGAAAATATTCAACATCTATTTCTGATCAAAAATCATTAATCCTTAACCAGATTTACAAAAACAAACTTTTTAAAAAACTACTTTTTTTTTTCATTCTGTATGGTGAAAGACTGAACATTGCCTCCCTAAAATTGGGAACAAAGAAAGGATTTTAACCTCACAACTCTTATTCAACAAAGTACTAAAGTTCTTAGCCTACACCAAAAAGGAAATAAAGCAAAAAAACAAAACATAACATAAATTAGAAAGGAAGAACGAAACTGCCTATATTCACAGGTGACATATTTTGTATAGAAAATAGTGCTCCAAAAGAAGCACCAACAAACTACTAGAATATGTAATTTCAGCAAGTTCTCAGGATCCAAAATTAATATACAAAATCAATAATTTTTCTATTTTCTAGCAATCAACAATTAAAATAAAATAATGAATACTGAATTTTTAAGAGTCTTGTATCATTTACAATAGGACCAAATAACAAAAAAAAAACATAGTTACATATAAATAGAAAAATATGTACAAAGATCTGTATGCTGAAAATATAAAAAAAGGGAAAAACACTAATATAAGAAATTAAGGAAGATACATAAAAGGATAATTATACTGGTATACATTTTGGAAGGCTCAATATTGTTCAATTAGCAAATCTTACTAAACTGATCTATGGATTCATTGTAATTCCTATCAAAACCCCATCATACTGTATAATGACAATCTTTTACAAAAATTCATATTGAAAGGCAGGGAAATATAATAAGCAAAACTACTTAGGAAGAAGAAGTTGGAGTCAAAGTACCTAGTTTGAAAAACTGAACACAAAGGTTTGATAATCAAGGCAGTGTGTGATGATGTAAAAAGCATAAATCAGTGAAAAAGTTCAGAATTTACACATCTACTGACTCTTTTTTGTTATGCACACAAAGTTAATATAATGAAGAATAGTCTTTTTAACAAATGCTAGTAGAATAACTAGTCATCCATAATGAAATTGTTGAGCATCAATTCATGTATATAATGCCATATAAAATTAACTCAAAATGGGTCATTACCTAAATATAACATTTTTTTCATAAAATTAAACATAAAATGTTTTCATAAAGTTAAATAATTTTTCAGAAAATACTTATGGCCACATCATTTAAAGTACATACTAAAAAAAGGCAAAGCTATAAGAGAGACTGCTTGTCAGTACTTTTCAACGTCTGGGATTATGGGAGGAGGTTGACCAGAAGAGATGTAGGTGAATTTGATAGAGTGATTGAATGTGATATCCTGATCGTACTGGTGGTTATAATCACACAATTGGAGCATTTTTCAAAATTTACAAAACTGTTCATTCTAAGTGCAAATTTTACTGAATATCAATTATATAAAAAAATACCTGTCACTGTTGACTGACAAGTATAACTCTTCACTGAACGTATCACTAGCCAACAATCAATACGACCTTTGTGTAGGAACACCAATTAACATGAATAAAACTGCTTGCCACCTTCATAGCTGTCTCTTCCCAAATCATCCATTATATCAACTCATCGTTCAAGTTGCGCCTGCCAAAGACTTTGCCATCTTGACTCCTCTCTTTCTGCCATGCCCCATGTCCATTCTGTCCTGTTAGCTCTATCTGTTGGCTCTACTTAAGCAGGTAATATGATCTTCTAACCCAGTTCACCTTCAACGGTCTAGTGGAGCCACCATCTTCTAATTCTTGGATTGCTACAATAGCCCCTAACTTGACGTTTCCCAGTTTGTTTATTTTGTTTTTTTTCTTTTCCACTACCTGCCAGCTAAAGTCATCTCTTCCTAAAACCTCTTGCTGGCTTCCTTTACATTCCACAGGGTTTCTTGTCATGTCTCTAGTTACACTTGTAGAATGACTAGCAGAACTCATTTGATCGCTCTTAAATGCTATATTTTTAAATAATTACCACTTATCATTATTTAGGTCATTGGATATGTTTCCAATGACCAATTGTCTTATCATCCTGACACAACTACTTCCCTTAAATTAATCTTAAGTCATTTTCACATTTCAGGGGTCTATGGTCTTCCATGATATTTTCAGTTTCATATGTGCTGCTTTATATCAAGTTTTCCAGATAATTTTAAAGAAATCATTTGCATGCCTATCTTCTCACGATTTAATTTTTATTTTTATAACATTTAATTATTTCATTCTAATTAAATATATTTATAACAACAAATTGTAGAAATACATCCCTTTGAAAAAATTCTCTGTGGTAAAATTGAAAATACATCATCTATGTATTCAAAATATAGCCTAATAAAGGGAATACAAAATACGTTTTGAATGTAAGCAGTTAAGTGCTAGATATGATAAATACTACAATAAAATTACAAACAATTACAATGGAATATGGAATAAGGTAATAACTTCTATTTTTAATAACTTGGAAAAATATATTTGAGAGAAAAGGCATTTGTTGTCAGACTTAAAGGAAAAGGAGACTTGTTAGAGGCAGAAGCAAGAATTGAAAGATTGAATCCAGGCCACGTTTTCAGACAGGAATATAAAGAGACTACTTAACAAACTATGGGTAGAACAATTTGCTAGTTCAGTACACTTTTGAGAGAGGTGAATAGTGTTTATCATCATTTGGATGCACATTAAGTAAATTCTCAGACAAATTCATGAAATACATAGAATGAGAATGATAAATGAAGTATGTTTTTATTAAATAATAGGGAAGTTACAGCATTAATCCTTGGTGGAAAAGTCCGAAAGAGACTGGCAACATCAAGGTGTTTATGAAATTCTCACTGTAATTTCTAGTAAGGTCAATCCAAGCGTGAACAGCAGTACAGTGTCATAGTCTCACATATATAAGATTGATCCATTAAGGAATTCATCTCTCAGTCTAACAGCATGTAAAACCAATTGTGCACTTTCCACAGGAGCAGCAATATCTTTGAAAAATATTGTGTTATTTGAACGTTGTTTTTCCCTCAGAATTATAGTTAGGAAAGTGAATGCAGTCTAAACTTTGAGAAACAAAAACCAGCATCTTGATATAATCTTCCAGTCTAAGCTATATTCAACATGGTACATTTAAGCATGAAGTTTACCTTTGAAAAGAGTGTTCTACTCTCCTCTTGTGTATCATATTATTTTACTCAGTTTTTCAAAATTTCAACTATCTATAGTGGTACAAAAACTAACATAATTTGAAACACAAAACAATAGTAATAAAATCATCTAAGACAAATCATGCTAAAATAATGCCTTATGAACAGTTAGAGGAAAGAGAAGATTAAGGATTAATGAAAAAAATTAAGAATTAAGCAATCGTGGTATACATAAAGTTAGTGGCTATTAAAATGTCTGTGAAGCGTTCATTCTGAAAAGTTTTAAAAGAAACATTGTGAAAAACTCCCTTGAAGTGGATTCCCTCATAGCTATCCAGCCAATGTAGCTAGGGATAGAAGACAGAAAGACCAGAGGGAGGTCACCGACTGTGATGAGAAGGGAGAGAAGTTATATGCCAAACTGCCCCAACTCCCAAACATGGCCAACAGCACCCTTCTCCCTTTACAGTCTTGGAGCACAATAACACTTTACTTGTGGCATTTTTAATGGAGATCTATTTAAAGAAATAACAATAAGAACATAATTTATGGTGGTATGAGAAATCAACTTGCACCACAAACTGGTAACTCCCTCTTCTGTGAATTGTATTTTAACGGCAGGGCGCTGACATCACCCAGACAATTTTCCATCGACAATCCAAATATTTCAGGAAAACCTTTCAAGTAGCAAGGTTTGTTCACATGTTCATATGAATATAATGAATTATTAAATTAGTAATTTATGTTAATCTTTAAATGGTATTCTGACCAAATATAACTGGAGAAGAAAATTAATGAGCTTTTTGAACTGCCAATCTGCTCTTCATTTGCAGAGCACCCTCCCCAATTAGTCCATTTATTAAACATGTTTTTTGAAAATGTCTTTTCTATATTCCAGGCATGCAGAATCGAAGTGATGAATAAATTAGTCACACTTTCTGCTGCCATTGGTATATGAGGCTATTGGGAGAGGAAAATATGAATTAAAATAATGGAAAGAAAAAGAATTTAGAGTCAGTACAAGAAAGAATGATATGCTCGATTGCGTACGACTGGTTTAAGGAAATACCATGACATTTAGTGGGTTAATGTTGGTTCTCACATCATCGCAAACTCGACCCTTCCCCAAGCCACACAAAAGCTTGCTTTCAGGAGGCAGTACTTAGGGAATCCAAACACATTTCATTAGAAATACACACACATATCTCACACTTGATTTTGTTTCACTGAAAATGACACATCCATAGTATAGTCAACTCATCAGAGGTATTTTTAAGTGGGTGAAGAATTTTATTAGAATGCACTAATCCTGAAAATGTTAGACTTCATAAAGATGTCTGGCAGGGGTGCTGACACAGAGAGATTAACTATACAGTTGACATAGTACAAAATAAGCCAGAGATGATTAAACCTTTTCTTTCCTTAGACGTTTACAACATTTGACCATCTTGCTATTCATAAAGGATCTCTCAAACATTTTCAAGTATCAAAGCTATCACTTACATAATACTTTCTCTAATCAGAAAACGTGAATTACAAAATTCCATGTTTATAAATGTTTGAGAAACTCACTTAAAACAACTCATGTCTGCAAGGAAAAACTATTAGGGTGATTGAAATTATTTATAACATTTAAAAAAATATCTTGCATGAGTTAGGAGATTAAATACAAATGGTAATTAGAGAAAAAACATGTGGTTTCAATCCATAGTAAAGAGACGGAGAGGAGATCAGTGCTTGCCAGGGGTTAGAGACTGAAGAGCGGAGTGTGGGGATGTGACTACGAAGGGGTCACATGAGCAAAATTCCTTTGTGGAATTCCATAGTTCTGCATCTTGATTTTGACGATAGTGAGTGCAGGACCTGTGCATATGAGCACACACACACAAGAGCATGCTAAAACTGATAAAATCTGAATAAGGCCTGTAACTAATAGTATTGAAACAATACCAGCTTCCCAATTTTGATATCGCAGTATTGTTATCCAAAATATTAAAATTGTAGGAAGCGAGGTGAAGAGTACATAGGACCCTTCTGTACTATTTCTGCTGCTTCCTGTGAATCTATAATTATTCCAAATTTTAAAAAATCTTCTGATAGAAAAGTAAAGTAGCATAGATATAATATACTAAGAATAAGACCTAAGAAATATTAAATAATAGAATAAAACCAAAGAACTTAAAAAGAAGTAAAAGCTTTACATAATAGTACGAATTAATGAAATAGAAAATTAGGGTTGTATGTATATTTGATTAATGGAGTCAAAGTTTGAATCTTTGAAGAGACTTCTAAAAATGAAATTGGAAATGAAAAACAAGAGGGAGTGCACAAATAAACAACTTTAAAAATGAAAATATAAACTATATGCAGATGGTAAAGACCTAACAAAGAAAACTCTTATGAGACAATTAATTTGAAAGTTGGTAGATAGATTAAAATTCCTAGAAAAATATAAAATGCCAAAATGAACTTAATTGGAAATAGAAAATATTTAATATATTTGAGTGTTTAAACAAGTAATACATAATTGTATTATATATTAAAAAATATAGTCTTCTGGGCAATTTGTATGATCAACTTTATTGAGATACATTTTATATATAATCATATGTACCCATTATAATTCTACATTTAGATGATTTTACAACTCCTGTAGTCTAGTGCCATAAAACAATATAAAATGCACATTGGATATATGGGAGTCCCCTAAATGTTTATATGTGACTTTACCATGATCTAAAACTTTTTTGAAGACAAAATTAAAACTTGAAAAAAAAGGATATAGACACTGATTAAGGAATGAAAGAGATTGCCTTGCTACTGTACATACAGGGCAACACATATGACAGTGATGAAAGGCAAGATGTCACAAACAAAATTTTATGATAATTTCCATTTTTTAATATGCCAATTTTTTAACTTTATTTTGGTTTTTCTAAATTATTATGTATTCTATTTCTAATCTTTAATCCTATCATTACTATTTCATTTTCCTACTAATTGAATTTGGCAAAATATTAGGCTTCTTTTTTTTTTTTTTTTTAAAGATTTATTTTTATTTATTTAATTCCCCTCCCCTCCCCCGGTTGTCTGTTTTCTGTGTGTTTTTGCTGCGTCTTGTTTCTTTGTCCGCTTCTGTTGTCTGTCAGTGGCACGGGAAGTGTGGGCGGCGCCATTCCTCGGCAGGCTGCTCCCTCCTTTGCGCTGGGCGGCTCTCCTTATGGGTGCACTCCTTGCGCGTGGGGCTCCCCTACGCGGGGGACACCCCTGTGTAGCAGGGCACTCCTTGCACGCATCAGCACTGCGCATGGGCCAGCTCCACACGGGTCAAGGAGGCCCGGGGTTTGACTTGCGGACCTCCCATGTGGTAGACAGACGCCCTAACCACTGGGCCAAAGTCCGTTTCTCTAGGCTTCATTTTTAAAGAAGTTTTGGGTCACAGGGTCTCAACTATGGCAGGGAAGGAACACTGGCGTGGGGTGTTATTGATGGAGGACACATGGTTGGGAAGGAGTTCTCCAGGGCATGTATATAGGATATATAAAAATGTTCAGATATTCATTGGGTATTATCATAGTAGGTATAGTTACAAATGGAAACTGAGAGAGTGCTGAGTTCTTAGCCAAGGGAGCTCTGTCACATTCTCCAGTGGAACAGCAACAAGCCCCCGAGTACAAAGGCAAAGACCAGTGAAGAAGGATGGTCTAGTGATGGACCTTTGATACTGATGGTTATGCTTATAAGCCTGTGTGTCTGAAATTTCAACTAGGACTAGAGCTGCAAGGTGCCTAAGAGTTACCTCCTGAGAGCCTCCATGTTGCTCAAATGTGGCCATTCTCTAAGCCAAACTTAGCATGTAAATGTGCTACCTTCCCCCCAGTGTAGGACATGACTCCCAGGGATGAGCCTCCCTAGCACCAAGGGATTACTACCAATCATCTGCTGGTGATGCAACTATAAAAAGATCTTGAATGAAAGGGGGAAATGGTAAAGATAAATGAGTTTATATAGCTAAGAGGCTTCAAAATGAGCCAAGAGGTTATCTGAGAGGTTGTGCTTATGCATGTCTCAGCAGGATATCAGAGACAGCCAAAGTAGATACAACCATAGGTACTGGTGCTCCTAGGGCTATAGGGACACACAGGTACTATGGTCATGGAAGATGGCTCAGTGCCTTGTCAATGGGCCCTATTTTAGAATTTGTTCTCCTGAGTGCAATGGAGTTAGACTCAGATGGGACCTTTCTACACATGCCTCTTCTGTCACTTTTACTGAACTTGTGGTTGGTGTATACTCAGGAGACTTGAATCTCTAGACTGGCTGTGTGCCAGCTGAGCCCTGAGCCTCAGCAGAGTAGCAACATCTACTCTCCGGTTCTCTGGACTTACCAGGGTCAGCTAACAGGGAGGTGAAGATGGTCAACCACCACACCAGGTAAATGAGAGAGTCTACAACGGCAAACAGGAGACTCACATCCATCAGCCATGTGGGATCTAAGCCCCCTCTCAATTTAGAGGTGGAGTGGACACCACCATCCCAGAGTCCACAGGATGCAGGAATAAAATATGAATTAGAGTGGACTTGCTGGTATTCTACTACAGAATTATTATGACTCTAGCAATGGAATAATTTGTACCATTGATGTGGAGACAGTGGCCACAGTAGTTCCTGAGGGCAGGGAGAGGGAAGAAGAGATGTGTTGTGGGGGCATTTTCAGGACTTGGAGTTGTCCTAAATGATCTTGCAGGGACAGAGGCTGGTCATTTTATATCCTGCCATAACCCACTAAATGGACTGGGGCAGAATCTGAACTAAATGTAAACTATAATCCATGCAGTGCAGTCATGCTCCAAAATGTATTCACCAAATGCAATGAATGTGCCACAATGATGAAAGAGGTTATTGATGGGGAAGGAGTGAGGTTGGGTGTGGGGTATATGGGAACCTCTTATATTTTTTAATGTAACATTTTGTGTGATCTATGTATCTTAAAAAAAAAGACAAAAAATATTTAAAAAATAATATGTACCAATTATAATTCTACATTTAGATGATTTTTACAACTCTTGTAGTCTAGCTTCTATAACTTTCCAGAATTTTCTCACATCTCTCCCAAGTCAATGACTTTGCTCTTTCCCACTCTCTTCCACCTCCTTACCCCTACCATCCCCCAATCACTGGAACCACCCTGTCTCTGCTCAACACTTGATCTGCTTTCAACTATCATAGATTGGTTTTGTCTTTGCTAAAGTTTCAAATAAATATTATGCAGTGTGTACTGGTTTATACCCAACTTTTTTCTCTGAGGACGATGTTTTAGAAATAAATTGCTCTTCACTGGTAGTTTGCTCATTTTTATTGCTGAATATAATTCTACTATACAGACAGAATTCCTTTTTATCAACTCACATATTTATGGACATTTAGATTATTTATCTTTTAGTTATTAAGAATAAAACCACGAGCCCCACGCACAAGGAGTGCGCCCGGTAAGGAGAGCCGCCCAGTGTGAAAGAAAGTGCAGCCTGCCCAGGAATGGTGCCACACACACGGAGAGCTGACACAAGAAGATGATGCAACAGAAAGAAACACAGATTCCCGTGCCTCTGACAACAACAGAAGCGGATGAAGGAAGAACACACAGCAAATAGACACAGACAACTGGAGTGGGAGTGGGGAAGGGGAGAGAAATAAATAAATCTTTAAAAAAAAGAAAAAAAAAGAATAAAACTGCTATGTTCATGGATACTCCTTCCTTCCTTCACTTCCTCCCTTCCTTCCTTCCTCCCTCCCTCCCTCCCTCCCTTCTTTCCTTCCTTCGTCTTTTTTTGTTGTTGTTTATTGTTTTTTGGATAGGTCTTTTTGTTGTCATGTATTTTCATATAACATCTAGGGGATGAATAGCTAAGCTTTAGGTAAGTATATATTTGGCTTTATATAAAACTTCTAACATTTCATACAATATGTTCCTAAATTTCAAACACCCTCCTTCAATGTATGAGAATTTGGTTTGAACCATATACTGGCAAAATAATTGATATTATCAGCATTAAGGCCTATTAATCAGCATTGAGAGCCAATGTGGCTCAGTGGTTGAATGCCAGCTTCCCACATACAAGGTCCCAGGTTCAATCCCTGGCCCCAGTACCTAAAATAACAATAATAGTAACAATAATAATAACAATGTATACATTTTGGCGAATTTATATTGATCTCCTATTTTGGTTTTAATTTTCATTTCTCTAGTGAATAACAGTGCAGAATATATTTTCATGTGCTTTCTGCTCATTTGTATTTTTGTGAAGGGTGCCCTCAAATTTTTACCCCATTTTTATTTGATTTTTTCTTCATAGAATTCATTTTAATTAGTTCTTAATATATACTGTATACAGATCTTTTGTCAAATATATGTATTCCAAATATTTCTCATGCTGTTTGATTTGTCTTTTTATTTTTTAACTGTGTGCTTTGACTAGCCAAAGTTTAAAATGTTGCAGGCCAAATTAACAATAGTTTTATTGTATGCTTAGGTGGTTGTATAGTTTTATAGTTTGTATTTTATATATAGATACATAATCAATCTAGAGTTAATGCGTGTGTACTGCAGGAAGTAAAGGTTAAGTTGTTGTTTTTTTTTACATTTCTTGAACATTTTGTCTTTCTATCATTAAATTTCTTTTTTATTTATTTCTCTCCCCTTCCATCCCCACCTCCCAGTTGTCTGCTCTCTGAGTCTATTCACTGTGTGTTCTCCTGTATTCTTGTCAGTGGCACGAGGAATCTGTGTTTCTTTTTGTTGCGTCATCTTGCTGCATCAGCTCTCATGTGTGTGGTGCCACCCTGGGCAGGCTGCACTTTTTTCTCGCTGGGGTGGCTCTCCTTACGGGGTGCACTCCTTGTGCATGGAGCTCCCTTATGAGGGGGACACCCCTGCATGGCACGGCACTCCTTGTGTGCATCAGCACTGTGCATGGGCCAGCTCACAACATGGGTCAGGAGGCCTGGGGTTTGAACCCTGGACCTCCCATGTGGTAGGCAGATGCTCTATCCATTGAACCAAATCCGCTTCCCTATCATTAAATTATATTGCAACATTTGTTGAAAATCAATAGGTGTGTGAATGTACTTATGAACCTTCTACTCTGTTCTATTACTCCCTACACTTATCCTGACACTGGTTTACAGTAAGACTTGAAGTCAGGACGTTAATCCAAGGCACTCTGAATTTTCTTATAAACTTTAGAATCAGCTATAAATTTCCCAAATGAAAATAGAAAAATCCATAAGAATTTTTTTGTCTCCATATACCCTCCACCCCCCCTTACCCCATTCCTCCCACAACAACCGTCTCCATCATCATGGGACATCCATTGCACTTGGTGAACACATCTCTGAGCACTGCTGGACCTCATGGTCAATGGTCCACATTATAGTTTACACTCTCCCCTAGTCCACCCAGTATCCCATAAGAATTTTGATTGAGATTTTGTTGAATCTGTCAGTCAGTTTGGGGTGAATTGATAACACAACAATAAAATCTTCAAATGCAAATACACAGTACATCTGTCCAATATTAGGTAGTCTGTTTCTTTTAGCAACATTTTAGAGTTTTGGGGGTAGAAAGATTGCACATGTTTTCATTTTCTTAAAATATCTAATATTACATATTGTTGGTGTTATAAATGATCTTTTAGTAACTATATTTCTCTTTATTAGTTACTAATGGGAAACATAGTTTATTGTGATGTAACTTATATAATGTGACTGATATAATCACTTATTAATATTAACTTTTTGTAGAATTTCTATGATATTTATGTGCATGATCATTTCATATGTGAATAAAGATATTTTATTTTCTACTTTTCAATCCACACAACATTGGCTAAGATTTCTACTACAATGTTCTGCTATAATGGAAGTGATGAGAAAGAAAATTGTGGCTTTGTTCTTAACTGAGAAAAACATTCAGTTTTTCATTGGTTTTACACCATTAAGTATGCACTATAGCATTTCCATTAATTCCCTTCATCAGGTTGAGGAAGTTTCTTTCTCTTCTTAATATATTATTAGTTCTTCCACAGGAGTGGATGCTGACTTTCATTGAATTACATTATGAAACAATTGAGATGGTCCTAAATGCTTTCACTACTTGAATCTTAAATCTTTGACCCGTTTACATTGGTAAATTCTTCTTGGTCGTGGTGATTACCTTTTTATATATTACTGTGCTGTTTTGAAATTATTTTAAGGATTTTTCTCATCTTCTTAAGGGATTTATTTTCATTATATGTAAGAACTTTAGGTATCAGTATAATACTGCATCAAAAAATGCACTGAGAATTGTATCCTCTTTGGTTTTAAAACATTTTTTTGTGGGACTTATTATATTTATTATTTAAATGTTTAATAAAGTTGATGACTGATTCTTTCTGGGTCCAGAGTCTTTTGGGAGAAAGATTTTGATTATTATAAATATGTATATCTATTCCTGGAAGGAATTTGTCTGGTTCCATCTAAATAGAGATATTATAAGCATATATATATATATATATATATATATATATATAACTATGCTCATAATTTTCTCTTACATCTTTTTCAAGTTTGTTGCATCTTTAATGATGCCCTCTGTTGGTCTTAACTAGTGACATATTATTATTATTTTTCTTTAATGATACATAGATCACACAAAATGTTATATTAAAAAATATATAAGAGGTTCCCAAATACCCCCGCTCCCCACCCCCACTCTCCTCCCCCATCAACAACTTCTTTCATCATTGTGGCACATTCATTGCATTTGGTGAATACATTTTGGAGCATTACTGCACTGCATGGATTATAGTTCACATTGTAGTTTACACTCTCCCCCAGTGCATTCAGTGGGTCATGGCAGGATGTATAATGTCCGGCATCTGTCTCTGCAAAAACATTCAGGACAACTCCAAGTCCTGAAAATGCCCCCATATCACACCTCTTCTTCCCTCTCCCTACCCTCAGCAACTCCTGTAGCCACTGTCTCCACATCAATACAGTTTCTTCCATTGCTAGAGTCATAATAATTCTATAGTAGAATACTAGTAAGTCCATTGTAATCCATATTTTATTCCTCCATCCAGGGACTCTGGGATGGAGATGTCCACTCCACCTCTAAATCAAGAGGGGGCTTAGATCCTTCCTGGCTGATGGAGGGATTCTCCTGCTTGCAGTTGTAGGCACTCTCGGTTCCCTGGTGTGGTGGTTGACTATCCTCACCTCCCTGTTAGCTGACTTGGGTAAGTCCAAGGAACTGGAGAGTAGGTGTTGCAACTCTGCTGAGGCTCAGGGGCAGTACAGAGATTCAAGTCTCCTGAGCATACACCAACCCCAGTACCAACCACAGGTTCAGTAAAACTGACAGAAGAGGTATGATATACATTAAATGGAATCCTACTCAGCTGTAAGAAGAAATACAGTACTAACACATGGGATAACATGGATGACTCTTGAGGACCTTATGTTAAGCAAGCCAGACACGGAAAGACAAATACTACATGACCTCTCTGATATGAATTAAGCAAATCAAGCTGTGTCAGAGAGCTAGAAATTGTAGGATAGGCTTACAGGAAATATGGGGGGAGAGGAAGGTTGTGAGCCATCACCCACAGGGGAGAAATCTGTAATAAACTGGAGGTAAGTAGTTGTTACCTGAAGGGATAAGCTGGGGCATAAGGGTAATACTGGGTTGGGCTTTGCAGGCTTGAGGGGGGCTAGAGTTAGGAGGATAGGTCAGATGGTCCAAGGAATGGGGGAGAGGGTTGGGGGGAGCAAGTGAACATTGGAGATTTTCGGGTATTTGGTTGAAACTATAATGTTGATGAAACTCTTTAGAAAATATAATAAGGAATCCTTACTGGTTTAAGGTTTTTGATGGGGGGTCTAGGGAGTGTGTGAGTGCTCATCTTGTCATAGTGTGTTATATCAGTGGGTAGAGATGCATACAATGAGCAGGAAGGTGTTATGCCTCCATCTTGGGGAGGCTTGATATTCACAGACAGAGGGGAGTGTGTCTCTTGAGAGCATGTGTGGCTCCCAATGGGGAAGGACAGACTAGCAGGTCAAGCCCTCAGCATTGTTGGAAGTATCTGTGAATCTTGTCTTTGAAGCAGTGAAGCTTGGTTGTCACTGTGAACACCAAGGGGAGGAGGAGAGAGGAATAGATGGAAGAGGGAGTAACTGGGGGGCAATGGAAGATTTCGACATGATCATGCAATGATGGATACAGGCCATGTTAAATATCACCAAAAATTTATGAAAGTGTAGAGTCTAAAACATCAACCATAATGTAAACCATAATGGAACCATGGCTAATAGCTATGTTTCAATATCTGTACATCAGATCATTGCTGGAGAAGGTAGAAAAGGGTTTTATGTTGGGGTATGGGAGTCCCCTATTTCTATATGTGACTTTACTGTGACCTTAAACTTTTTCAAAGACATAACAAAAGAAAAAAAAAAGGACATAGACACAGGAAAAAATGGAAAAGGTTGCCTTACCACTGTAGATACAGGGCAACACCTATTACAGTGACAAAAGGCAAAACTTAAAAAAATTTTTATGATATTTTTCATTTTTTAATACCCCAATTTATTTTTTACTTTTAGTTTTTCTAAGTTATTATGTATTCTATTTCTAATCTCTAAACCTATCATTATTATTTCATTTTCCTATTAATTGAATTTGGCAATCAATATATTAGACTTCATTTTTTAAGAAGTTTTGGATCACAGAGGGCTTCAATTATGGCCGAGGAGGAGCACTGATGTAGGGTGTCATTGATGGGAGATGCATAGGTAGGAGGGAGTTCTCCAGGGCATGCATACAGGGTATATAGATATTTTCAAATGTTCGTTGGGTACTGACATAGTGGGTAGAGTTTCACATGTCAACTGAGGGAGTGCTGAGTTCCCATCCTGGGGAGCTCTGTTGCACTCTCCAATGGAGCAGCAGCAACCCCCCAAGTGCAAGGGCAAAGACCAGTGAAGAAGTTTACTGTGACATCTTGAGCATCTTACTAGTGGTCTATTTATTTTACTGTTTTTTAAAACAAGCTTTTGGTTTCGTTTTTTCTGTAGTTTTTACATTTCTTTCTTTTCTGCTTTTTTCTGTTCTATTAATTAATTCTGCATGTTTAGCATATAATTTGATGATCTTTTTCTATGTTCTTTACAGTGAGACTTAGATCATTGCTATTAGATGGTTATCTTTTTCTATTACAAGCAATTTACATTTTAAAAAATCCCTCTAAGGACTGGTGCAGCTTCATCTGAAAAAATTTTTTGTGTTGTGCTTTTAATTTTATTTAGGTTAAAATAATTTCTAATACTCTTTGATCCATAAGATTTTTAAAAGTGTGCTGTTTAATTTGCAAATATTTGCTGATTTTTCTGATAACTTTACTAATTTCTAATTTAGTTCTGGTTTGGTCTAAAAGCATACTCTGCATGATTTCAGTTCTTTTTAATATATCACAGTCTTTAGGGGAATGTTGAATGTCCACTTGAAAATAATATATGTTTTCCTATTGTTGCAAAAGTATTCTATAAATATACTTTAGCCAAAGGTCCCAAAGAAGACAGGAAATCAATCGCTGCTCTACTGGCAGGAGGTGTTCCCCAGTTCCAGTGGAAATATTATTCAGTCAAAACCAGACGCCACTTTTAGGCAGTCCTAAATTTTTACTTAGAACACTGAGCTTCTTCTAATTATGGGGCTTATTGAGCCTAAATATTTTTATTGGGGAATTGGTCTGTGCCTCCATCCCTTGTTCTTTGGGATATTTTTTAGGTCCCATTATATGGGGTTTATTGTTTGATACCAATTCAGGTTGATTATCCGTTCTCTACCTAATTCTTGAGACATTAGCCCTAGAGGGATCCTTAAAAAAGCATCCATCTATCTGCTGAAGTCACAACAAAGGAGAGGATTATTTTCCATGTCTTTGCCCACTTCTTCCCACCAATCTACTTCAAGAATCTTATTAGGCAAGAGAAGAAGAAAGCTAGTTCTCCTGTTGATTTTCAAGACTTAAATGTGGCTCAGACCTGAGGATAGCTTCTAGGTGATGAGAGTGATTCCCAACTAAAAGCCCACCGGAAAACAGGACCCTCAGCTCTACAACTGCAAAGAATGAAATTCTGCCAGCAGTCTAGATAAGTGGGAAGAGACGCTCCAGCCTCAGATGAGATGGTAGTTCTGGCCAACATTTTACTTTCATGCTGCTGAAAAACTAAGCAGAGGACCTAGTTAACTTGTACAGGAAATCCTGACCCATAGTAACTGTGGAACAATAAAGGACAATAAATGAGAGCTTTTGTGCCATTATGATTCTGTTGATTTGTTCCAAAAGAAAAGTAAAAATATTCCTACATCCTCTACTATAAAACCTTTTCTAAATTCTAGAGGAATATCAACAAAATATATAAAAGAAATGCTCATCTTGAATAAACAGTATAAAATACAATTCTGGGTTTGTATAAATAAAAAATATTTGGATAATAAGAAATGAGTAAAGTTATAATTTCTTATAAAATAATATAAATTTATTTAACATTTATTTTCTAACTTGATATCTCATACTTATATTTTAACCTTAGCAATTCCCAACTTTACATGTGACATGTTTTTGACTACTTGACAATTTAAACTCATAATGTCCTAATCCAAGTGCAGAATATTGAAATCAGCACTACCTATTATTCTGAAATTCCTGAGCAAATTTAAATGACAGGTGTACAAATTGCATGACTAATTGAGAAGTTACAAGATTGAAAAGCTCTATACTGTTTGGCCCATAAGATATTTCCATCTCATTCAATTTAGACAGCACAGCCCTTAGAATCACCTTTTATTAACAAAATGTTTGAGACTGATAAAAATTTGAATAAGTGGCAGAGCAATCTGTCATAGATCAAAATGCCTTTCCTCCTGTCTACTTAGACCCTGAAGAAATTCTTGAGTGTTTACGTTTATTAATTTCTCTCCATAGGTATACCATGAAATAATAAAGCACCAGGGAAGCAAAATACACTATTTGATATGTACTTAAGGGATTTAAAAGCTGTAAAATGAATTATTTGTTGAAAGAAGCTTGTCTGATTAAAGCAGAAATAAATGTTCATTGTAGTGAGTGTGGAAAATGCAGATAAGCAAAATAAAATGACAAATATTTCTGGAACTCAGTTTTAAACACTTTTACCACTATAGAATATATCTACAACACATGTGAAAATAAGTAATTGACAGATTAAAAATAATGGCATTGTTTCCATTTACATATATTTGATCAATATTAAAATTGGATTTTTTTTACCATTTTGCATTTTAGTTTTTTCTATTTCTAGACTCTCTTTGTATAACCCTTGACAAATATCTTCGAACATTTTACTGTTTCCTACTAAAGTATCCATCATCAAATATGTTAGAGTATTTCCTACTTGTTTTTATTGCATGTGTTTGTTGTTTTAACTCTGTGTGTGTATGTGATTTGACATTTTGAAGTTTTAAATATTCTTGTAGTTCAAAAGTAATCAATGTATTACATTTTGGTTTTAGTCTTTGGTCTCATAGTTAGAGGAACATTCTTCCTCACAAAAGTATATAAAATATTCTAGCCATCCCAGAAAAATAATCAATACTCAGAAACTTCTGAAAGCCCTGCATTAATCTCTTAGCCAGTAAATTTTTCCAGCCAATGTTTGTAAGGGGTTCTGCTGAAGACCAAGTTTGTACCAGTGTCTCTCAGGAGTCAGAAATGGAATACAGACCCAATTTAATCATTATCTTTGCATACATGAACAATTATTTTTGTAACCTGTCTTTTCTAAATCAGTAATTGAATTTCTGAAATTTTCGAGGTAATAACTAAAAGTTCACCCCAAATGTATTTCTTATTTTCTCATTCCTTTTGTTTGTTTAGTGGAAGTTTGGATTCCAAATACCCTTTCTAATTCAAATTCACTAAGTATTATGTAAGTCTTAATATTTGAATTTTTTATTTCTTTTTTGGTTAAATTTTCTTAAAATTTCACTTTAAGTGCCAATACATATTTGTGAAAAGCAAGTAAAACAATTTCATAAGACTGTGTTCTAAATCAGACTTGTAAGACAAGAAATATCTCATTTTATTGGTCTCTTTAACTTACACATATTGCAGAGGCCCAGTGAGTCTCTAACAGTCATCTTGGCCTAAGATACAAGAGAAAAACTCAAGTCCCTGAATGATCTGTGGGTTGTCCAATCTTTGTTTCATTTAAAAATTGTTCATCTTGATGTTCTTATTGCAATAATAAAACTCTAGAATACAGTGGGAAGTCCACCATCAAGAGACAACCATTCATCACATGGACTGATCTTTTGAGAAGGGAGGAAAGGTATATTTTCATGCAATATTTTTGGAAGGGTACAGCATTAATAAAAATTGTTTTTATCGTTATCACCATCTTCATCATTCAATGTTACTTTTCATTATCTGGAATTCTATAATAGATGAGGTAACCATTTTTAAAGTTATTTTAAAACCTTTTTATTGTTTGCATTCAATCTTATAAGCAGGCTACCATGCTCTGACTTTCTTAACAGCACCTTCTCACCTTTATTTTCCGCTATTATGAAAGTAGCACGTGTGCTGCATAAAATATCTTACTTGGGAAAGATGCACATGACAAGATATTGCTAGAAGGAAGGACCACTTTTTATAAATTTATGAGAGTTTGCTAATTTTAGAGAATGGCTGTTATTCAGCATTTACTAACTAAGGGAAGCATGAATTAAACTTTCGAAAATATTATATTGCAATTTAAGATAGTTCAATGGAAATCAAATATCCACTGAAGCTAATCTATAAAAAATAATGTCTAGCCTCTGTGGTATTACGGAAAATAAAGCAGAAGCTGCAATTGGTCTTAAACCTATACCTGTATTATGCAGCACATGTGCTGCTTTCATAGATTATTTGAATTTTTATTATGGATTATAGATAATAGGAGTTTCCATCCCTCTAAGCAATAAAACAATCTTGTTTTTAATTAGATGTTGCTTGCAATAAAATCCCATTAAAATCAAGTGCCTTCTATTCACTTAGAATCCCTTACAATAGCAGCTATG
The DNA here is from genome assembly GCF_030445035.2 of Dasypus novemcinctus. NCBI lineage: Eukaryota > Metazoa > Chordata > Mammalia > Cingulata > Dasypodidae > Dasypus > Dasypus novemcinctus. The sequence goes on from NC_080677.1 coordinate 2,292,320, forward strand.
AAACTAATCCCTAATTTGAAAGTAAAAAAGAGTAGGGCAGGAAAAGGAGTAGAAGCAGCTAGATTTCAGATACCCTGATCCTGAGATTAGACAAGAACTTTCACTGGTGTCGTGAGATTCAGGCATCTCCAGCAACTTACATTTTCCGTTGTTGGCCTTAGCTATCCTAAATATTTGGCTGAGCCTCTTGCTCTATTGACCTGAATTCTTACAGCAAGCTGAATTGTTCATAAGCAGTAATGTTACTTATCCTCACTCATGTAGAGAGGGCGTGTTTAAAATGGAAGAACTCATCTACCAGTTAAGTGACCTCGGCAAGTCTCTGCCCCTCTCCTCATATCGTTCAATCATGAATTCACTTACTTAACAAATGTGTATGTATGTGTACACAAAGGGGAGCAAGCGCGAGCGAGCGCGAGCTCTGTTATCCTGTGGGTACTGTTGCAGGTCCGGGAGATAGAACAATAAACAAAGTAGATAAAAAACACTCACTCCTCGAACTGTAAGCTGATGATAGATGCCGTCTATGGAGGAAAGTGAGGCTTGTCAGGGATGGGTCTGCTGAAAAGGTGACAAGCAAATACTTGAAGGAAGGGAGCAAATGAGGCTTGAGTCTCACTGGGGCAAGAGCATTCCAGAAAGAACCGAGGCAGCCAGGCTCCAGCCCGAGGTGCAAAGTGCCTGAGGATTTAAGAATCAGAAGGGGGCGCCGTGGCTGGAGAGCTGCAAGTAAGGGTCAGTGGCAGCAGGTGAGGCGCCTGCCGTAAGATAGCTCCAGATTGCATTGTGCTTATGTATTCTACAAGTTACCCCGATCAAGACTATTTTTTCCCTCTGAAATGGTTTTTCAGCCTTAAGGATGTCACTCCCTACAGCTCATGTGTAACTGACCAATCGATATTTTCCATCTTTACTGTGGAATATCCTGAATTACTGACCTTTGTGGTATTACCAATTGCTTGCCCCAAAGTGATTGATGATATGGATACTCCAAAGACTATGTAATGTTAAATATATTAATCCCAGTAAAAATTGAGACAGTAACATGTATGATTTAGGGTGTGCCAGAGCTCACATTCCTTCAAATTTATTTACTGATAAATATTGCTATCAGCACCCTTTTTCACCTTGAAAGACCTGCTGTAACATTTGCTTCTAATCATTCTAGCCAATTAAAAAACACGCACACACACACAAAAACAAAAAACATTGCTTAGACATCTACAGATATGGTGCACGGAGAAATCACTGTCTTTGCTTTCAATGAGTTTGTGATCTAACTCACGCAGGTAGAGCCAGAAAAATAACCATATTGCAAGACGGACTACGATTAGTGTGACGCCAGGGCTTTCACATCCGGTAGCAAAGCGGAAGGGGAAGCACCGCTTTGCGGGACAATGGACGGCGTCGTAGAGTAAGACAGATGTGAGATGACTGAGGAGTCATCAGGATTCAGAAAGTGATCAGGTAAATGCAGGCTAAGGAGAAAATACAGCCGAAATTCTGGGTTTCTTTATTCCAAATTTTGTAGCTGTCATATGGCTCCAAATAGTACAGTGCTGATGGGTAAGAGAGTAATTTCCTTAGTTTTGTCTATTTTGTCTATTTCAAGAAATCTAAATAAAAGGAAAAGTTCCTCCGATTTTCCAGTGAAATTCCAGTCTTTTGAGTTACAAGGTATCGTAAACCATGAACACTGTGTTATCTAATTCAGAAGAACTTTCGTCCGCAGGAATTTCCATCGTGCTTTGAATGTTGGCTGCAAGAGAGAGCATATCCCTGCCAGCTTCATTCTTGTTTTCCCAAGTTCTAGAAGTGTACTTCTGGTACAGGCAATCTCCATGCTCTTTCCATCTGGCTCTTTATATCCAGGAGAATCTGCCTGCTCGTTTTCTGCTCACAGCAGTCTCTACTTCGTCTACTGAGTGAAAGTAGTCTCATTATGTTGGCTTGTTTTGGCTGTCATTTGCTCTACTTCTAACCTCACCAACTTTTATTTTTTCTTTTTAAAAAAAATTTATTGAAATGTATCACTTAAACATACATAAACAATAAGTGTATAATAGTTGTGAACTTACAAACAAAACATATATAGCATCAAACATACATAACATCTCACCCTACCACCAATAACTTGCATTGTTTTTAAACTTTTTAATGATTAAAGAGCATTGTAAAAATATTACTGCTAAACAAAGTAGTTTTCCCCTAACGAATCTGATTGTTATCATCTTTATATAATTTATATATGAACATACATAAACAATTACGTGTATAGTAAAAGTTGTGAACTTACAAAGCAAACATGCATAACATCATACAGGGGTCCCATACATCAACCCTCCAACACCTTGCATTGTCATGAAACGTTTGTTAGAAACTATGAAAGAACACTGTCAAAATCTTACTACTAATCATAGTCCTTATCTTATATTTGGTGTATTTTTCCCCCAACCCACCCTATTATTATTTTTTAAATATATTTTTTATGGTAGAAGTTGTAAACTTATGAAACAATCATGCACATGTGCAGAATTCCCAAACAACTTCCCTCCATCAACACACCACAATGTGGTGTGTCATTTGCTACAGATAAAATATCATCTGATTGTTACATGTCCATAGTGAACACTTGGTTCACATTCTCCGCATTGCATCAGTATCAACACGGTACATCTTTTGTGTAGATGCAAGAATATTATATTATTACTACTAACCACAGTCCATAGGTCACTCCAGCTGTATTTTTCCCATGCTTCTCCATATTCCCAACACCCTGCAGTAGCGATGAACATTTGATCCAGCTCACAAAGGGCACTCTTGCATCTGTACCATAAACCACAATTCTCATACACCTCTTGGTTTACTGTGCTATCCAGTTCCTAGATTATTCTCAAGCATTCTATCTATTGGCATTTACATAACTAGGCTATCATTTTCAGTCACATCCCCATTTATAAACTAGCTGTTTTTCACTGTGTGTTACCATCCACTCTATACATTTCCACACTTTTACAATAAAGCTAATTAAAACTTCTATATACATTAAACATCAGTAGTCCATCTCAGTCATCCTCTTATCTCCTTTAATAACCCGCCACTTCCCACCAAGTCTTGAAGGTATTTTCCAATCATTTCTCCTAGAAGTTTTATGGTTCTTGCTTTTATTTTTAGTTTTTTTATCCATTTTGAGTTAATTTTTGGAAATGGTGTGAGATAGGGGTCCTTTTTTCCTTCTTTCAGCTATGGATGTCCAATTTTTTCAGTACCATTTGTTGAATGGATTGTTCTGCCTGAGCTGTGTGAGTTTGACAGGCTAGTCAAAAATCACTTGACCATACCTGTGAGGGTCTGTATCTGAAACATAAATTTGGTTCCTTTGGACTATTGTGTCTGTCTTTAGGCCACTATCAGGCTGTTTTTACCCCTATAGGTAGGTATTATGATTTAAAGTATGGAGATGAGGGTTCACTTTTCCTTTTTATGATGTTTCTGGCTATTCAGGACTCCTTACCCTTCCAAATAAATTTAATGATTGTGTTTTCAGTTTTTTCTTTAATGCTGGTGTTATTTTTATCGGGTTGCATTAAATCTGTATAGCAATTTGAGTAGAACTGACATCTTAATGGTATTTAGTCTTCTAATCCATAAGCATGAAATGTTCTTCCAGTTATTTAAGGTTTTGGGTTTTTTTTATTTGTTTTAACATTGAGTTGCAGTTTTCTGAATTCAAGTGCTTTACATCATTGGTTAAGTTTATTCCTGACTATTTGAGTTTTGTCATATTTTCACCACTCTTGACAGTTTGTTACTTTTATTGATATAATCTTCATTTCTAGACTCTCTTCTAGGCCTCTCTCTCCTGTCTTTTATTTTCAGGTTCTAGCATACCCTTCAGTATTTCCTGAAATTCTGATCTCTTGTTTAGAAATTCTCTCAGTTTCTGTTTATCTGTAAATATTCTAATATCACCCTCATTTTTGAAAGACAGTCTTGCTGGATATAAGATTCTTGGCTGGAAATTTTTCTCTTGTAGTATCTTAAATATACCAGACTACTGTCTTCTTGCCTCCATGTTTTCTGGTGAGAAATCAGCACTTACTCTTATTGTATATTCCTTATATGTTATGCATTGCTTTTCTCTTGCTGCTCTCAGAATTCTCTCTTTGTCTTTGGTCTTTGACATTCTGATGAGTATGTGTCTTGGAGTTGGTCTATTTGGATTTTTTCAGATGGGAGTATGTTGTGCTTCTTGGACAAGGATATCTATGTCCTTCAATAGGGTTGGGAAATTTTCTACCATTATTTCTTTAAATATTCCTTCTGCCCCTTTTCCTTTCTCTTCTTTTTCTGGGACACCCATGACATGTATGTTTTCATGTATTTGCTGTCATTTAGTTCCCTGAGACCTTGTTCAATTTTTTCCATTGTTTTCTTCATTTCTTCTTTTGTATGTTCACTTTCAAAGGCCATTTCTTCAAGCTCAACAATCCTTTCTTCTGCCTCCTCAAATCTGCTATTATATGATTCCAATGCTTTTTTAATTTCATTGATTGCACCTTTCATTCTAATAAGATCTGCTGGAGGTGGCACTGGGGCCTAGGCTAGACCTGCAATATGATCTGGATGGGAAGAAGCCGGTCCCCACCAGCACTGGGATCCTCAGTCTGCCCCACTTCCCCATGTGCCAGGCGCAGAGTTAAGATGGCAGCTCCTGGCCTCTTTCTAACTTGGACAGGCTCAAGCTTTAGCTGTTTCGGGATTATACTGTAGCCCACTGAGTTTCCTCATCAACAGCTGAAATTGGTGCCCAACCATCTCTTCCTTCCCCATTTTGGGGAAGTGAAGCTTTTGATTCCAGCTGCAGAACAGCTTCCAAGTTGGCTGGTGCCTCCAATGGAGGATGGGCACTGGCCTCTGTGGCATGGAGCCTGTACTTATGAGTCTTCTCTGTAGACGGGCTGTCTCCTCCTTCTCCTTCAAAGATGTTGCAGAATGCTCTTCTGATCTCCTGGAGCCCCCAACAGGTGCTTCAGCTAGCTCCAGAGAGCTCTGGATGTTTGCTAACTGCCCTGTAGCAGGAGTTGACTCTAGGAGCTCTTATTCCGCTGCCATTTGGCTGGTTGTCCTCACCAACTTTTAACTAAGAGGGTTTATCAGAGTTTCCTCCACATACTACCCAGATTTTTCACAGTGGCTAAAAATGCAAGTCATTCTGTTAAGGCTGATTAAGACCATTCCTCTCTACTATAGTTACAGAAATTTCCCTCTGGGTGTCTGAAAGAGATTTTTCTTAAATTTCAGCACTGCAGAAACATTGTTATTTTAAACTTTTTAAAAAGCTTTTAAGAAGGTGGGATTAGAGATCTGTGGTATAAGTCTTTGAACCTACACCTATATCTGATTTTACATAGGAAAGCAGGCATAAGTGCAAATTCTAGGATGTAATGCTGAGTCTTCCAATAGCATTAGTGAATCAACACACATACTGAGAGGAAACACATTACTCAAGTATACTCAACAAATTTTTATTGAATGTACCCCAACTGTCAGGTATTTTAAGGTACTGAGAAGGCAATAAAAAAACTTGGGATTCTGTGCTTTACCTGATACAGTTTGGAAGGGAAGAAAGAACAGTAAAGGCTTTCTATTTTAAGAAAAAATATGTGGTTAGAATTAATGTAGATTTCTAAAGGGGGCAGTTAGGTAGCATTCAGTTTAGTCTCAAGAATTAGGACATTTACTGGAAGAAATCACATTTTGATTCCAGAAGGTGAAGAATATTCAAGAGAGCATTACCTTAGCACATTTTTAGAGAGCCAGGAATCTGTCATATTCAGGATATCCCCTTCAGAGTGAAGAACATTTTATTGCATTTTGTACTCCCTCCACTGAGAAGAAAGCAACATTCTTCATAGGCTTGTTTGGGTTGTGAAAGCACAATATACTCTACCTGGGACCACTGTCCCAAAAGGTCGCTTGCATTGCAGGACAGCACTCTTCAGAAAACCCAGGCTGCATTTCAAGTTGCCCTGATTCCTGGGTGGTACAACCTAGGTGGGCCTATGATATTGGAGACACTTGTGATAGGAGAAGAATCCATGTGTTATTTATGAAGGTGCCAGTTGGAAAATCCCACAATAGACATCTACCTTCCTGGGTCATGTCACTGTCAGTGAAATATTATATATATTCAAACAAACAAACAAGCAAACTAGTGCCTAAATTGCTAAAAATTCTTCTCACTCCTGGATGGCTGGTAGTTTGGCCCCACATGCTCATATTTTGGGGTCTGTGAAGATTTTCTATGAATTGGTTTCATTGAGGAGGTTGCCTGTTTTTGTTTGTTTGTTTGGTTGGTTGTTTATGCTCTTTCTTTTCTTGCTATACTAGTTCTCTGACACAATCATGTCTCTCTCTCAGAAGGTCTGTTTTAAATCCATCTTAAATCTTAAAGTTTCTGTCAAATAATATTTCAAATTATTCTTGACTAGTTGTTCTCTGAACTTATTTCCCTGAATGAAATTTGTTTTTCTTTATATTTGGTTGAAAGATTTGAACATACATACTTTTTTATCAAAAAGAACAAGAAGGAGATCTTGCAGAAACAGGAAAGAAAATATAATTTTGGAAAAAAGATTTGTACAAAATGTTGACTGAAGATAGTCATCTTAGAAAAGGAGAGTAATTAATCTTCTACTTGTATAAGAAAAGATGGGGACCTCTTTAGGTAAAATCAGGATTGGGTAACAAGAGACAGGCCATATCTATTTTGTAATGTATGTTTTTCCTATGATTAAAAATTCTTCTGAAGTAAGGGTGGAGAAGGATCGGTAGAAAATTTGAGGACATTTTAGAAAAATGTTCAGAGTAGTAGAAGCATTATCTGTGATAATGGAAATCTGAAAAACTTCATTTTGCTGGAAGCAGGGCAGGAAAATTAAAAATCTTAGCATGCACTGCTTCCAGGAGTCTTTCCTGGAAGAAAGAAAAGAATGTCACCTACTATGACAACTTTTTCCTTCCACTGGTTGATGAATTTCAAGGCAGTAAAGAGGGAATCTCATGAGGACTTGGAGTTATGGCCTTAACCCTCTTAGATATGTGTTGCTATGCAATGTCAAGTAATATTGAAATAATGCATAAATAATTTGAGAAAATGTGGAAAGAAAGAAGGTAGAAAGAAATTGGTAGAGCAATACATTTTTGAGAAAATATACAGCCTTCATTGTGGAATTTTACCTAGTTATGGAAATTAATTAGATATTATTTTAAGCACTTGTAGTAATTCATTCCACCAAACTTGTCTGTATTATCTATGTTGCTTCATGGTGACCACAGTTCTTCCAGTTTCTTCTTTTATGTTGGGCTATATAAAAATGTGAATTTTCTATCTCAGCAGATTCAGAGGCATCATGAATTTACCTTTCACCATTTATTATAAAGTTCAATCTCTAATTAATTTTAATTATTTATCATATTAATGACTTTTTTATTATTCTGCTTACACCCCTTGGCATGTTCCTTACAATTCCTTTTATTTTTTTATGACTCTGATTTACATAATCCTATAATTCTGTCCTAAGCTAGTAGTATTTTATTAATTTTAAAAATTCAGGGTTCTCTAAACTTCTTTGAAATAGAACTATCTTATTTAATTTAATAGTATATATGTGACAGATTTTAACTATAGAGTCTTTGCCAAATAATATGTATTTTTTTCTCCTAATTGATAAGGTCATCCACTCAGTATGATAAGGGCTGCAATTCACAATTCTGCCCATTAGCAATTTGCCAGGGTTTCTAGCTAAATACCATTACCCTAAATTTTGCAAATTAGCTTTTAAAAACACTTCACAAATTTATCATACCTACTAAGTTTAAGCATGGAAAATAGTTTATGTAGTTCCTGCATGTTTATGAAGTGATAATAGATTTCAAAAGAGTTTGCTTAGATCTGACAGGGCATGTGCCACTGCTGTATCACTTAATATAATCAAGGTAGAACCGTATTGCTAATTGAAACATCCCTGGATACTTATTTCATTTTCTCATAATTCATGTTAAAGTACAAGTAGGTTTGATTTCTTTGATTTCTAGATTAGGCTTAACTACCACTTGCAAAGTGACCCCTCAAATAGTTTCTCCTGGTGAAGATGCTTATATTATTAGGCAAACACTTTGGCTCCTGTTTCATTACACAGAAGCTCAACACATGGTGTCACCCAAATTATAAAGGAGGCCTTTAGTCAAGGCCTGGAGGGAGAGGGGACCACAGCCATGGGGTAACTAGCTCTCTCTGCCACAGTGCTAGACCTTACTTTATTATAGTTATAACCACAATTGCCATTTCTTTTTTAAAATATATTTTTATTTATTTTTTAAAAATAAATAGATCATTCAAAATGTTACATTAAAAAATACAAGAGTTTCCCATATGCCCCACTCCCCACACCCTCCTCTCCTCCCACATCAACAACCTCTTTCATCAGTGTGGTACATTCATTGCATTGATGAATACATTTTAGAGCACTGCTACACTACATGGATTATAGTTTACATTATAGTTTACACCCTCCCCCAGTCCATTCAGTGGGTTATGGCAGGATATATAATGTCCAGCATCTGTCCCTGCAATATCACTCAGGACAACTCCAAGTCCCGAAAATGCCCCCATATCACCCCTTTTTTCCCTCTCCCTGCCTCCAGCAACTCCTGTAGCCACTGTCTCCACATCAATGGTACAATTTCTTCAATTGGTAGAGTCACAATAATTCTATAAGAGAATAGCAGTAAGTCCACTCTAATCCCTATTTTATTCCTCCATCCTGAGGACCCTGGGGTGGCGATGCCCACTCTACCTCTTAATTGAGAGGGGACTTCAATCCCACATGGCTGGTGGATGGGACTTTCATGCTCACAGGAACCAACTCTCTTGGTTCCTTGGAATGGTGGTTGTCCATCCTCACCTCCCTGTCAGCTGACCTGGGTAAGTCCAGTGAACTGGAGAGTAAGTACTGCAATATTGCTGAGGCTTGGGGCCCAGCTGGCACATGGAAGGCCCAGAGATTCAAGTCTTCTGGGCATACATCAACCCCAGCACCAACCACAAGTTCAATAAAAGGGAAAAGAAGAGGTTTGTGTAGAGAAGTCACATCTGAGTCCAACTCCATTGCACTCAGGAGCACAAATTCCAAAGTAGGGCTTACTGGCAAGGCACTGAACTCTGGAGCCATCTGTCATGACTATAGGACCTGGGTGTCTCCATAGCCCTCACAAGCACCACTTCCTGGGGTTGTATCTACTTTGGCTGTCTCTGAGATCCTGCTGAGAGGTACATTAGTGCGACCTCTCTGCTGACCTCACAACTCACTTTGAGGTCTCTTAGTCCTATAAACTAATTTGTCTTTACCATTTCCCCCTTTTATTCAAGATCTTTTTCTAGTTGCATCGCCAGTTGGTACTTGGTAGTAATCCCTCAGCACCAGGGAGGCTCATCCCTGGGAGTCATGTCCCATGCTGGGGGGAAGGTAATGCATTTATATGCTGAGTTTGGCTTAGAGAGTGGCCACATTTGAGCAACATGGAGTCTTTCAGGAGGTAATTCTTAGGCACCCTGCAACACTAAGCAAAGTTGAAATTTCAAGCACAACAGGCTTTGCTTTACTTTTTATTTTATAATAGTTTAAAACTACAACAAAATGTCTTAAAGATAGGACAGAGAATTGCCATATATCTCAGACCCAGTTTCTATTATTATTAGCATCTTGTGTTAGTATGGCACATTTTCACAACCAAGCTGATATGAATACATTTGTTTTCAGCAAGTCCTTACTTAGTTCAGAATTCTTGAGTTTCTTCCTAATGTTGCTTTTCTGTTCCAGGATCCCGTCTAGGAAAACATTAAATTCAGTCATCACATCTTAGGCACCTCTTGTCTTGCCTGTTTATGCTCACTTTAACAGGTTATTGAAGTATTGATCAGGTATTTGGTAGAATATTCCTGAATTGGAATTTCTCTGATGATTTTATCTTGATTAATCTGAGCTTATAGTTGAAAGGGAGGAAAAACACAAGTGTAAATGCCAGTGAGAGTAAATACTACCAGTATGACTTACAATTCTTTATTTTCATCTTCATTTCTGGGTAACATAGGGTTTGTCAGATTTCTCCACCATAAACTTACTCTTTTTCCTGTTTCCTCTTTGGAAGGAAGACATTATGGGGAATTCACACTTAAGCACTGGGGAGTTATTTTTGACCACCTGGGGGTGGGGGGGAATCTACACAAATTTAGATTTCTTTTGCATGGGATATTTGTTTATTCCTCAATTTATTTATTCAGTAGTTTATATCAGTATGGAATCATGGATATTTATTTCATATTTTAGGTTATCATCCAACCCTGCATTGTTTATTTTGTTGCTCAAATTGTACCTGCTTTGGCCATTGGTAACTCTTCCAGTTGGCTCTGCTGTCTCTTTGACATATTCCCATCATTGTCTTATTTTGTTTAGTTTATCATCACTTCTCACTTTCTACACCAGGTTCAATTTATATATTTCTGTTCCAGTTCTAGAATCAGCCACTTCTCCAAGGATCCTGGTTCCATATTTTGGAGAATGGTATTTGAAGGCAAGATCTGGATGCTATTGAGTATATGTTGGTTCTAAACTCTTTTAATTAACAAAGCAAGGAAATATATATGTGTGTATGTTAACCCCTGCATATACATATATCATTATATCTATATATCTAATATGTATATGTATATCTGTATTACTATTAAGTTAAACATGACTTCATTCTTATATCTCCAACACTAATCTGTTATCTTTCTTCCCTTCTTTGTCTATAACTTACCCCCCCCATCAGTGAGAAACCAGCCTATCATTATCTACCACCCACTTATATGATTGTTTAATTTCAGTATGCATGTGTAGTGCCTCCAGAATTGTTCATCTGTAACCTGTGGAAAAGAATATTATCAACTAGAGCACAGCACCTATGTGCAGTTTCTTTTACTTTTAGTCTTAAACACTCTACTAATTTTCAAAGTTACTTAGATATGAACCTTCTGTCTTCACTCAATTCAGTGAGGTTATTTCAGTTATTTTAAACTTGCAGTGCTTTTTCAAGGTAAACATTTATCCTGAGATACCCTGACCTCACAGAATTTGTGAAATTTTCACTCATTAACTGCTTTTTGTTCTGTACAGGATTTTTTCAAATGCATAGTATCATTATAATATTATGCAGAGTGGTCTCATCATTTCTAAAAACATATTTTGTGCTTCATTCATTTAACTACCCCCTTCTCCCCAAATCCCTGTTAATCAGTGATCTCTTTATATCTCCATAAGATTGCCTTTTCTAGAATGTCATATAACTGGAATTAAACAGTATGTAGATTTTTAAGACTGGGTTTTTCACTTAGTAGCAACATTTAAGATTCCTCTACTTCTCGTCATGGATTGAATATTTTTTTTTTAATCACTTAATAGTATTTCATTATATGACTATATCACAGTTCATCCACCCATCTATTTAAGAACTTCTTGGTTGCTTCCACTTTTTGGTAATTATGATTAAATAAGGTATTCCTTCATAAGTAGGTTTATATGTAGATATAATTTTTTTAACCAGTTGGGTAAATACATAAGACCGTGATTGCTAGATAACATGATAAAATAGGTTTGTCCTCATAAGATACCATAAAATTATATTCATAAATGACTGTAACATTTTGCATTCCCATGAGCAGAGAATGAGGGTTCATGTTTTAATGGCTCTTCACAGAAATTGTTACTCTTAGGTTTTTAAAAATTTTATCCATTTTAATAGCTATGTAGTGATACCTTATTTTTGTTTTAATTTGCAATTCCCTAATAACTAATCATCTTAGCACCTTTTATATGATTATTTTCAATCTGCTCATTTGGTGGGGTGTCCAGATATTTTGCCAATATTTTTTTTAACCAAAATTTATTCCAGTTTATAAACAGAGAAGTCATTTCAGGAGGAAGATATGAAAAGTCAATTTCCACCAGGCATTTCTGGATTACCCCTGAGCACACCCTAGCCTGCATCCACCAGCCAGGCAGCCCTTGGCCCCTTGGCTGCATGGAGCTGGCACTGCAGACCCCACCCTCCCAGCTGCCAGCTCACACAGTTTGCTACTCTTTTAACTGGGCTGTTTGATTTTTTTTTTTTGTTGATTTTAAGAGTTCTTCCTATATATTGTATAGAAATCTTTATCAGATGTTTACCTTGCAAATATTTTCTTCCATTCTATGGCTCACCTCACTTTATATGTATCTTAATAGTGTCTTTCACAGAGCAGAAGTTTTAAATTTTAATAAATTCCATTTATTCATTTTTTTCTCTCAGTAAGTCATGCTTTTAGTGTCGTATCTACAGCTCAGTACTGAACTTCAAGTTCTGTGTTTTCTCTGGGATATTTTATAGTTTTACATTTTACATTTAAGTCTATGATCTATGCAGAGATAATTTTGGAGGGAGGTCTAGGTTCTATTTTTTTTTTCTCATTTGGTTGTTCAATAATTACAGCACCATTTTTTGAAATTGCAGTCCTTTTTCCATTGACTTGCCTTTCTCCTTTGCAAAAAATCCATTAACTATTACTCTAATGTCTGTTTTTGGACTCTTTTTACTGTCCCATTGACCTTTGTGTCTATACTTTTCAAAATATCATGCTCTTGATTTTTGCAGTTTTATACTAAGTCTTGAAGTTGAGTAGTGGACATTCTCCATCATTGTTATTTTTTAATATTGTTTTGGCTATTCTCAGACTTTTCCCTTTCTGTGTAAACTACAATCAGTCAAGGTACACAAGGTAACTTCCTGGAATTTTTATTGGGGTTGCACTGACTTAATAAATATTGGTTAAGAAATAATTGATAACTTAACAGCATTGCTTTCCAATCCATGACCTTCAAGTCTCTTTCCATTTATTTAGATATCCTGTGATTTCTTTTATCAATATTGTGCAGTTTTCAAAAAAAACCAGATACCGTATATATTTTGTTAGATTTATATCTAAGCATTATGTTTTTGCTGCTATTGTAAATGGTACTTGTTATATTTGCTTATTATTTCCAAGAATGTTTTTGTAAATATTTTGAGTGGGTGTCTGTGTGTGTGCACTTTTACATAGACAATAATGTTATCTGCAAATAAAGACAGATGTATGCCTTTTCTTCCAAGTTTTATTTCCTCCCTCCTTTCCAGATTCCTTCCTTCATATTTTTGTCATCCCCCTTTCTAGGTCTTCTAGTATTATGCTGGATAGAAGTTGTGATAAATACATCCTAGCAAAGTTCCTAATATTAGAAAAAGCAAACATACTATCTCTCTATAAAGAATGATGTTACCTGTTGGTTATTTTGTAGATGCTAACTATTAAGTTAAGGAAGTGAACCTCTGTTCCAAGTTGTTGAGAGTTTTGGTATAAATACGTATTGGATTTTTGTCAAATAATTTTTCTGTGTTATTTCATAAGATCATATGATCATATAGTATTGTATATTGACTTGATTGATTTTTGAATGTTGAAGCAACTTTACACACCTGGAATAAATTCTACTTAGTTATGGTGTATAGTTTGTTACATAGCTTTTTGCATCTGATTTATAGTCGTGATTGAAGAATTTTGTACCCATTTTCATGAGAGATATTGGTCTTAAGTTTTCTTTTTTTTCTTTTTTCTTTAAAGTAATATTGGCTTTGTAGAATGGGTTAGATAATGTTCCTTCTATCTCTTTTCTGGAAGACATGGTATAAAATTGGCATTATTTCTTATATGTACATATTTGGTAGAATTTACATGTGTAAACATCTGGACCTTGCATTTGCTTTTTAAATTTTTTTAAAATTTTATTTTTTATTTATTATTTCTCTCCAATATCCCAACCCCCCATTGTCTGCTCTCTGTGGCCATTTGCTGTGTGTTCTTCTGTGACCGCTTCTATCCTTATCAGCAGCACCAGGAATCTGTTGCGTCATGTTATGTCAGCTCTCTGTGTGTGGCACCATTCCTGGGCAGGCTGCACTTTCTTTTGCGCTGGGCAGCTCTCCTTACGGGGCGCACTCCTTGCGTGTGGGGCTCCCCTACGTGGGGGCACCCCTGTGTGGCATGGCACTCCTTGCGCACATCAGCACTGCACATGGACCAGCTCCACACGGTCCAAGGAGGCCTGGGGTTTGAACTGTGGACCCCTCATGTAGTAGGTGGACGCCCTATCCATTGGACCAAGTCCACTTCCCTGTTTACTTTTTTAGAGGATTATTGATTACTCAATATATTTAGTAGTTATAGGGCTATTTAGGCTATTTATTTCTCAGTGTCCTTCATGGAAGTGGTACATTTCATCTTGGTTTCCAAATGTGTGGAAACAGATTTGTTCAGAGCATTCCTTTATTATCCTTTCAATATATGGGTGACTAGTAGTGATAACCTATATTCATTTGTGATATTGGTAACTTGCATCTTCAATCTCTCTTTCTTGATTAAACTGGCTCGAACATTATCAGTTTAATTGACCATTTTTTAAGAACCAGGGTCGTCATATTTATTATTCTTTTGTTTTCCTGATTTCAATTATTTCTACTCTACTTTTTATTATTTACTTTCTTCTCATTGTTTCAGATTTAATTTGTTCTTTCCAGTCACCAAAGGTGAAGGCTAGTTATTGATTTTATCTTTCTTCTTTTCTACTATATTCATTTAATGTTAATAGTTTCCCATTAAGTACTGCTGTTGCTGCATCCCACAAAATTTAATAAATTGTGTTTTCACTTTTATTTTGCTTTAAATAATTCTCCTTTTTTAAACTTTGGGTTATGTAGAAATGTGCTGTTATATTTCCAAATATTTGGACATTTTCCAACTAGTTTCTGGCTATCAGTTTCTAGTTTGGTCACATTATGGTGTGAGAACATATTTGGTATGATTTCTATACTTTAAAAATTTTAAGATGTGCATTATGACTCAGAATGTGATCTGTTTTGAAGCACGTTGCATATGAATTTGAAAAGAATTTGTATTCTGCTATTGCTGGGTATGGGGTTCTGGAAATGTCAATTTGATCACATTGATTGATAGTGCTGGTTTAAATTGTCTATATCCTAATGGATTTTCTGCCTCATTGATCTATTAATTACTGAAAGAGGGGTGTGAAAATCTCCAGTCTGAATGATGGGTTTATCTGTTTTCCTTTTAGTTCTATTACTTTTTGCCTAATGTGTTTTAATATTATTTTTTTCA
This sequence comes from Dasypus novemcinctus, assembly GCF_030445035.2. Lineage (NCBI taxonomy): Eukaryota > Metazoa > Chordata > Mammalia > Cingulata > Dasypodidae > Dasypus > Dasypus novemcinctus. The sequence goes on from NC_080677.1 coordinate 2,307,606, forward strand.
GTGCATACAAGTTTAATGTTGTTTTGTCTTTTTCAAATATTGAACCCCTCCCCATTTTAAAATATAATCTCCCTCTTTATCTCTGATATTCTTCATTGTTCTGAAGTCAGGTCTTCCTTGAAGTAATATAGCTATTCCAGCTTTCTTTTTATTACTGTTATCATGGCTTGTCATCTCCATTCCTTTACTTTGTAAATAAAGTTTTATTGAAGTATATAATTTGTACATGAATGTACTTAAACAATAAGTGTATAGTAGAAATCTAACCTTACAAAGCAAACATTCATACCATCATATAGGGCTCCCATACCTCAGACCATCACCAAAACCTTGCATTGCTTGAAACTTTTGTTACAACTCTGAAAGAGCATCATTAAAATATTATTACTAACTATAGCCCGTATCTTACATTTGGTTTATTTTTCCCTTTTCACCCTAATTATTAATACCTTGCATTAGTATTACACATTTGTTATAGTTCATGAGAGAACAATCTCATATTTGTCCTGTTAACCACAGTCCATCATCCACTGGATTCCCTATGTTATACAATCCCATTCTTTGTATAGTCTATTCACAGTGTACACTCAGTGGCTCTCATTTTCATCACTGAATTGTGCTCACAATATCTCAGTCTATTTTAGAATATTTTCATTTATTTAATGTGAGTTTCTTACAGGCAATATATAATTACTTCTTTGTTTTTGTAACCAAAAGAACTGATAATCTCTGTATTTTAATTGTTATATTTAGATATTCCCATATAAAGTGATTATTCTTATTGTTGACGTGATATTTATTTCATTAGTAAACTTTTTCTAATTTTTGCATTTGAATTTCATTTCTTTTTCCCCTCTTTTTTGCCATTTGTTCTTTGAATTTGGCTTTTTTATAATATACCATTATATTGAGGCCCTTTTATCTTTTCTGTTACAAATCTTAAACAAAACAAACTAGTAGTCTTTTGGTGTATACAATATACATTTTTAACTGTACAACTTCAGGTGTAGCAATGATACCCTATATCAGAGTAGTCTCAATTACTTGTTGATTATTTCACTTATCAATATGCCATATATGCCATATATACTCTTTTGCCTGAAGAACTTCTTTTTCAATTCTTGTGGAACAGGTCTGTTGGTGATGAATATCTTCAGTTTTTGTTTTAATGAGAAAGTTTTTATCTCTACTTTTGCTGGATAGTTTCACTGAATATAGAATTGTGGGTTGGTGGTTTTTCTTTGTTTTCATTCAACATCTAAATATTTCATTTTACACTCATCCTTTTCGCATTGCTTCTGAAGTGTAGTCTGCTACAATTCTTATCCTTTATCTTTATTTTAAATTTCCTCCCACCATCTTGGTTTTTCAAGAGTTTCACTTTGTCTTTGGTTTTCTGCAGCTTGAATATGATATGTCCAGATGATATTTTTAGTATTTGTCCTTCTTCTTCTTAGTGTTTTGAGGCTTTTGTTTTAATTTATAATTTTGGAATGCCCTCAGCAGCTATTACTTCAAATACTTCTGAAGTGTCATTCTCTTTATCTTGTTATAATTATGCATATGTTACAACTTTTGGTATTATCCCAGAATTCTTGTATATCTTGTGATCTACTGTTTCCAGTGGAGCTCTTAATATATTTTCCATTGTTGTTTTGAATTTTTGGTATTGCAACAAATTGGTAATATATGATTCTGGTTCTGATCATTGCTTTTCCTCCTCAGACTACACTGTTTTGCCTTTTGGTATGCCTTCTATTTTTTGCAAGCTGGACATACTATATTGAATAATAGAAACTTTAATAAATAGGCCATTTCTCTAAAGATGTGAGAATTTATGTTAATCTGCCAAGGAGCTGGGTTGTGTTTAATGGTTTTTGTAGCTGTAGCTACCACAATCTTCAAACTCCTCCAGAGACCTTGATTTTGCATGGAGTTTCCCTAATTATTCTTCCTCAGCATCTGCATCTTTCATTTCATTCAGCTGTCTCCCATCTTGTTATAGTGATTGTTTAGAACAGGAACACTTGTGCCAAATTTCATTATTTTTGTGGGCTTTTGTCTTGAGATTGTGACCTTCACAAGGATTTTTCTAGTAGTGTAGCTTTCCTCCTCCTTGTCTCTTCTCCTTTCCTGTCTGTAGTTACCAATCTATTTCCTTGAAGACCTGACCCTTGTGAGTCTATTTTCCCTCTCCTTAGGTGAAATCAAAAGGCTGGAGGGGGTTGGAGTGGGTGGAATTCCTTCCCTCAGCTGGCATACAACTCTATTTAAAGTCCTTGCCTGTGGAGTGTGTGCCTTGTTTATGGAGAAGGCTGTGGGTGTTTTCACAATCATTACTTTTCTCCTACCCCTGGCCAGAGCCACAAGTAGATCCTCCTTGGATTTTTAGAATGAGAACCTGAAAGAAAAACCTAGCGAATTCTGGGTCCCACACTAAGTCAATGGCCCCCAGAAGATTCTTCCACTCCAGCAATTTGTCAATGTTACCATGTAAATGTTCCTACCAGTTTATGGCTCCAGTTATTTCTGCTCCCTGGATGCACCCGTCTCTCCAGGTTTCTGTGTGACGGTTTTCCCTGCAACCTCAGTTCTCTTACAGGTCCAAGTAAAGATGTTGAATTGTGGTTTGTTACTTTTTTCTTATTGTAATGTTGGGACTTACAATTTCCAAACTCTTTATAAGTTGGAGCTGAAACCAGAAGCGAAGAATAGTTTTTAATAATGGGTGCTCATTAGTTCTTCAAAGAAGGCAAAATGTAGAAAATGTAGGACTCCTTTATGGGCTCTAACTTAAGTAGGATAGAATATACAGTAGATTGGTAATCATGTAATCAAGATTCAAACAACTCTTACCCTTTTTGGGGGCATGCCACTTAGAGGAAATCACAAGGAATCACATTTGTTCAGTATCTGTTACATAGGTCCTGTGCTGGTTACTTTAGCAGATGTTCTCATTTAATTTTCCTAATCAACCCTCCCCAAGATATATAAAATGAGCTCAGTTGCAGACTTTTCTATAGATTTGCCTCAAACTTGAGAGTTTCTGAAATATGACAGACAGAAAGTGACCTCAAGGCTGACATTTGAAAAAAATATGGGTAGTCCATGAATCCTCTCTGAAGCAGAAAATTTGAAAAAAAGAGTGGATTTCTCAATGATGTGAGAGAGAAAACCATGTTTACTGAGGGAAGCGATTTCATGGCAGAGGACATAGCAATTGTTAAAGCAGGAATTGTCAAGCCAATATATTGGGAAAGGGCCTGAGAGGCAAGAGTTGGAGATGATAGTCTTCTAGAAGCTGAAGCATGAGGGTAACAATACAGTCATGTTTCACGTGACTACTGCTCTGTGGAAATTAGGCTCTACGTTAGGTAAACATTTAGGGTGTCCCCAAGACATTGGCCATGAGTGTGCTGAGATTCACACTTTTTGTACTGGTGTCCCTATTTAGTGTGGACAGAACCTATGACTAAGTCTAAGCAATGAACTGAGGCAAAATTAATGGTGTATACAAAATTACATGTATGTGGCTTCATATGATTGTACAACTATCTTATTAGAGTCTTTCTCCCTCTTTCCATTGGTTGCTTTGAAGAAGTAAGCTTCCATAGATTCTACAAAGAATTAAATTCTGTTGTGGAAAGATATCAACCCCTAGCCAGGCCTCTGACCCCTTCACTGCAGTAATGTGAGATACCAAGCTGAGGGCCCAGATAAGCCAGATCCTGATCCACACAAACCATAAGATAATAAATGTGTTTTGTTTTAACCAGCTATGATTGTGGTAATTTGTTAGGTAGAACAGTGAACTAATACAGACTCTATGAGTTAAGCTCAGTATCATGATAAGAGAGGAAGTGGAGGATAATACTTAGAATACTTAGAAGGTTTTAATACTCTCTAACCAGTCAGAAGCAATGTTTTAGGGAGAAGGATTAAGCCTTTAAAGATGAGGAAGAGGAGAAGCTCTTGGCAGGGATAGGTGTTCTCTCTAAAGAGCCTGTCTCTCTTGCTAAATTGAGAAAATTCTCTCATGGGCATCCTGAGAAATCGTGATATCTTTGAGAGAAGAGACCAAGTGACAGATAATAATAACAACAACTACTGTGACAGCTGACACTTATACCACATTTAAGGTATGTCAGAGACCATTCTAACCACTCTAACTCATTTAATATTAACTAAGGCAGTAAGTGACATTCATTCATGTCACATTGTACTTTCTTAAAGACCATTTCTAGAGAGGAACAGTCTTTTTATCTTTTTATCTTCTGGGTTCCAAGAGCTCTACATACCCTCCTCCTGTTAGATTTCTTCTATCCTCTATTCCAAGGTCCTAGGAACTTGAATATTGTACATAAATCAAATTTGAAGCCTCTTTTCTTAGCATGATAGTTACATATTTGCAAATGAATCAGTTGGTATCAGCTTACTAGGTTATATTCAGAGCAATGTTTAATTGAAAATTAAGCCAATAAATGAGTGAATCCAACAAGTTCCTTGAGCATTGATGCCATCAAACATATTGAAACAGGGGATAGCACAGAGCTTAGCAATTAATTGTCCTCTTCATTTATGGAGAATGTCCCTCTAGCCTATAATTTTTCACACAGTATTTAGGAATACAGTGTGCCATATTGTTAAAATCCTATACTTCCCCTCCCATAAATTGGCTTGCACTGGCTAATACAGATATACAAGCAAGTCAATATGTGAGACAATCATGAGAATAATTAGATAATTGTAGCTAGAGCTGAGGTTCCATTAGAATTTATGAATTTCCATGTAAAATTTCTATCCTGAGGGACATTTACCAATCAAATGTAGAGCTTAGTAGATTGAAACACACAGCCAGGTCATTGACTCTTTATCCAAGAGGTCAAGAAACAGAATTGGAAGTTGTATGTTAGGGATAATAAATTGAAATAATAGGAGTATCCTATTAATCCTAGGGAAAATAAATAAATTTTCTTAAAAGTTCTCATTTGAAGTCTGATATTTTAGTTACTACAGAATGCAAGACTGAGTACTCCCCATAATCAAAGAAGGTAAGCCCAGCTTCTTAACCAAGTGTGCAAAAATCAAAGATGAATTAATATAAAATCAGAAGAGATACTTTCTACACTAGTTAAGAGTTCTCATTCTCCCTAAAAAGGAATTGAAAAATAATTTCACTGTAAAATTTTGCATTATGTGTTATTCCTTATAAATATTATTATGCTTCAGGTATATCAGAGTAAATTGCAGATTGTTTTCAATTTATATGTGGGTCTCAAATAGTTCTCTTTCTCTGCCATTTGAATCATGAATTTTGAGAAATCTTTCTACATATTCTTCTAAACAGATACTTTGAACAGTGGAATCCAGCTAATAATATTAGTCATGATTATAAGTCCCAATGAATTTTGGTCCTATAAACCTGTTCCCTAAAAAACACAGTTATATTGAAGCATGTTTCTTTGAAAATATAAATAAGTATTCATTTGTACACAGCAAGCAATCAAACTTTGGTGCCCATGATATTTTCATTAAAGGATACAATGTCTGCTTTTTATAGACCAATATATAGGACCATAACATTTACAGTATTCTGAAAAACACAAATAGGTATAAATTTTTATAGAGGGCAGTATATTTTCATGAAGGTACCTTGGCTTCCTAAACCCTATTATTTATCTAGGTTTTCAAAATTTCATTTGTATATTTACTTATTACCTGAATTCATAGAATGAGGTAAAATAAGGTAAAATCATAATAATAGGGAACACATAGATTAACCCATTTATCTGCTCAACATACCTATGAAGCAAAAACTATTACCTTTACTTTACAATTTACTCAGGCTAAGAGCCTGAGTAATACATAGCTAATGAGTGGCAGACAGGGTTCAAACCCAAGCATTCTGTTCCCCAACCCTATGTTTTTAACCACTCCTTCATACCATCTCTATCGAAATCTCAAGGAAATGGCCTTTTAGGAGTCACTTGCGATGGACCAGCAAGTTGTAAAGCATGAAGAGCTCATTCAAACCACAGGATCCTGCAACTTACTGACAGTGGAGAATTAGGACCTACTTTTCACTAGGGCTAAAAAGACCACTTTTGCTGACATGGTCTGAAAATTGGGTATGCATCCCACAAAGAGGCTCCATGTTCTGTTTCCAATGTATGGAAAAATATAGAATACCTTGGAGAGAGAGAAAAAGCTCTGTAATTCTATTTGCCAGTGGTTACTGAGGAAGCTTACAAAGATTGAAGAGCTGCCTGCCACCAGTGGAAAGGTGGCCTCTGTCTTATTCACTACTATTTTTCAAATGCAAGTTTAAAGATGGGGTAATTGCATTCTTCTGTAGTTCCCATTACCTTTTAGTGAGTATTAGGGAATATAGGGCATATATGATTGATGCTGACAATGAAAGATGCAGGAAAGAGGCCAAGTCTGTTTATTCTGCTAAATGTTATCAAACTGATATTTTTTATTCTGGACTCAGTTAAGTTCAACAGGTTTTTCCACTTATAATTCATGTGTGAAAGAACCCAAAATAATACTTAAAATATTTTTTCTGTTTCCAAATCCTTTCCTCAATACCAAGCTATTCAGATTGATTAAAATTGTTGCTCATGAAATGATCATTAACACACTCTCTAGGAAAAAGCAACCCTGAGGTTTCAACACATTTCATGCCTATTCTTAGCTGCTGCTAATGGCTTTTACATGAATTTAGATTATTGAAAACTGACACATACTGTTGATACATACATATACATATATATATATGCATTTGTTGTGGGGCCATCCAGTGGCTCTGCTCCTGAAGAGGTAAGGATGAACAGATCAAGACAACACACAGTAACTGCTCTGGAGATGCAGGCTGGTGGTGCAGGTCTGATTTATTGAGGAAGTGTAGTAGCTTTTATAGACCATGAGGCAACATACAAGCAGCTTACTGGCTATGCTAATTTATCAAGGCTGATTGGTTCATGCGCTGTAGTTGCTGGGAGGAAGGCAGATTTCCAAGGAACATGCCCGGGCATGTCCGCCGCATGCCTTGGTGCCATCTTTTGGGTGGAACCCCAAAGGCCTTATAGTTAGAGAGGTTTTCCTACTTCTAACAAGGTGTCGGCGGCTTGCCCACAATTCCCCCTTTTTTCTTTTATTAGAGGCAAGGTGAAGCACCAATTTTGTTTTGTGCCAAGGTGACTGTGCCTGTCTTAGGTTGTCCTCCTCTGAGGATCTTACCTGTCATTGGCTACCAGCCAAGCTCTCTGGCATGGTGTTTATCACTGCATTTTTTGCAGGACTGTGAGACTAAAGATATTCACAGCTTAAGAAACAGTTTCTGCAGTGCCTTCTTCTGCTTCTAGAGCGCTGACCATAGCCTGCTGGACAAGTACTAAAGTTTTAACATCTTTGCGGAGGTTTTACACTTTGCGCAGTACATATCTTATACAGAGTATACACATTAGAAGAACAGATCCATTGATAACAAATGTTATGAGATTAGAGGGAGTAAAAAGGGATTGAAGTTTAGCTAGAATATTGGTGATCAGTGTGGTGTCTATGGTAGTCACTCGGGTGCTGTTAAGGGTCAGAATTTGATGGGTGAGCTGAGTGGTTAAATTTAAGAAGTCGTTGTTCCAGTGTCCAAGTAGGGTTTGTTTTAACATTGCTCTGGCTGCATTCAAGTTTGCCATGCCATCGGTGGCACTGATGGGAGTAACACAAATGTGTGGATAATTAATGTCACAGGGCAGTCTTGTCAGTTGCATTATCATTTGTACTTCTTCTTCTAGTAAATTTATTTGTTGTTGTACATTAAATAGGCCACCATGAATATGATTATTGAGCAGGTTTTGCGTTTGCAAGGGGGTTGCCATTTTTTCTACTAAGTTGTTTATTGTGTTAGCATTGGGATTGGATTGGACTATAGAAGTGATTCTAGTGGCAGCGGCTGCTAGGCTAGTTATAATAGCTGCAATGAAAAAGCACCAACTGCTTTTTTTTGCGTAAAATATAAGTGCATAATTAATTCAGAAGGGCCAGCCCACTCAGTAGCATTAACGCGAACTCATATTAAGGAGGGAATTCTAACAATAATAACGTAGGGATGTTTGGTATGGTTCCAGCAATTGGAAAGGATGCAATGGGTGATGTTACAGTCAAAGGATTGGTTGCTTGAGTCTATAAAAAGAATGGGAAGAGTTACACAGGGTAAGGCGCGCACAGAGAGGGTGGCGTTTGCAGTCTTATTGAGGGTGCCTAGTCTGAGTCATTCCTGTGTGAAGAAACCCAAGTTCCATTAGTGAGCATGGCATTCATCATTATGAATGGATGAAGATCTAAGAAGGCATTTTCTCCGCAGAGTGTCCATTTTCCAAAGACTGTCCTCACAGCATAGCAGGGGTCACGGCCTTGATTTGGATGTCCCATGGCTGGAAGGGCAGGACTCAAGGTCCAGAGGAATGGAGTGATCCAAAGGAGTGTGCCTGAAGCGGTGTGAGCAATTATTAAGAGAAGTATACACCTGATGAAAAAACGATGGTCCTGTTGCCTGTAATTGGTGCAAGAGTCCGGAATCATTCTTTCTCCTTGGTATTTTGGTGCTGTGTATCAACTTCATCTCTGGTGGCTGGTCGAACAAGCCAGCTGGGGACCCAGGTTGGCTGTTGTGTGTTCTTTGGAAAGACACAAGCATACCCTCATCCCTGGGTTAATAGTGGATGGGGCCCTTGCCATGCATTTGTAAGGGGGTCTTTCCATCTAACTAATGGCATGGGGATTGGAGTATTTCTAAGTCCTCCCCAGTGTCCGACTGCTGGGGTACAGCGTTCATTATCAAATGTGAGAAAATTCATAGTGATTAAAGTCTTATTTAGAACACCCCTGGGGGTATCTCGGGGATATTGCCCCTTCATTTTTTTTATTTGGTTTTTAAGCATGAGGTGGGTGCGTTCTATGATAGCTTGGCCCTGGGGATTGTATGGGATACCAGTTTTGTGTGTGATGCGCCATGAGGCACAGAAATTTTGGAAGGATTTGGAAGCATAGCAAGGTCCATTATCAGTCTTATGGTCCATGGTATGCCCATTTGGTTGAAGGCTTGAAGGCAAGCAATAATGACATGTCTTAAAGTTCCTCCTGCGAGAGCAGTGGCAAAGGTGTCTACTATGACGTGTAGAAATTTAGTTTTTCCAAAAATAGGTATGTGTGTGACATCCATTTGCCAAATGGCATTCGGACGGAGGCCACGAGGATTTATTCCCTGAGGTTGAAGGGGGCCTAATGGAAGGAGAGGGCCACATTGTTTACATGCATGAGTGAGGTGTTTGCATTGCTGCTATGTTAAGGAGGGGAAGAGATGATGGAGAGAAAGAGCGGACATGTGAAACTTTGCATGAAGGAGTCTTGCCTGGTCTAGGTATGTGGTAAATAATTTTACTGCGAGTGAGGAATCGGCTAAGGCATTGCTGCTGGCAAGAGGTCCTGGGAGTCCAGTGTGGGAACGAATATGTTGGATGAACCAGGGATGTTTGCGATTTTCAAGGAGGGATTTCAAAAAAAGCAACGTATTATCTTGAATGGTCATTTTGTTTTTAAGGACTGCATGTGGCAGTGCACCGATAGTATTAGCCGCATATGCACTGCCAGTGAAGATATTGAAAGGGATGAATTGGTGATGTAGGAAAACTTGGAGGAGAGCACATAGTTCTCCTTGTTGAACAGAGCCCGTATGTTGCTTGACATGGATGGAATCTGAGGCACCGAGGGATTTTACTACTATAGAAAAGTGAGTTTTGTTAGCATCAGTAAAGATTGTAGCAGCGTGAGGGATAGGGGAAGTTGTAGGAAAGGAGTGAGAGGAGAGAACAAATGGAAGAAGAATCATGGCAGTGATGAGTTTGTCTTTTGGGAAATGGTTATCAAGTTGACCTGTGAATCCTGATAGGAGAGTTTGCATGTTCAAATCAGTTTGGGAAAGCTGTTGTATTTGCTTGAGTGAATGGTAGAACTAAGGTGTTGGGTTCGATGCCATACAAGAGAACAGCTTTTTTTCTGAGTTTTCTCCCAAGGACACATATGGCATCACAATAAGAGGTAATTTTACCTAAATGACTAAAAGATAAGTGTACCCAAAAGAGAGGGGAATCCTGATATAGAAGACCTGTGGGCGTCCCAGGGGAATTGATGACTAGAGCGGAAAGAGGGAGTTTTGGTTGGAAGTGGGCTAGGTGAAGATTTTTAATTCTGTCATTTATGAGACTCAGGCAGGCTCATTCAGTGCTGCCCACCAAATGACAGCTGGAGGGGTCAGGGTCACCCTACAGGAGGTCAAAAAGAGGTTTTAGCTCATGAATGGTTACACTCAGATGAGGACGCAACCAATTGATATCACCACAGAGGCGCTGAAGCACATAAAGAATACATTTATGGGACAAAACAATAGTGGGGACGGCAGGACTGATAGAACTTGTGGTGGTATAGCCTAAGAAGGTGTAAGGCGGGTAGTTTTGTACTTTTTCAGGTGACATGGTGAGGCCTAGTTGCATACAGCTATGTAGAAGAGATTTCAAGGAGAATTGTAGGTGAATTGGGTCTGGGTGAGCAATGAGGATGTTGTCCATATAATGAACGATTTGACAAAACTAAGAAAGGGGACGGGTGGCTTCACTAACGAATATTTGGCACATAGCTGGACTGTTTTTCGTTCCTTGCAGGAGTACCTTCCACTGGTAACGTTGTAGGGGGACTGAATTATTTGTGACGGGTACGGAAAAGGCAAAGTATTGACAGTCATCCTCATGAAGAGGAATGGAAAAGAAGCAATCTTTGAGGTCTATTTCAATAAGGTGGTAATTGCATGGGATGGCTGAAGGATGAGGAAGGCCTGGTTGCGGGGAGTCAATCTTTGTCATATGAGCATTAATATTTCTGAGGTCATGTAATAGCCTCCATTTACCGGATTTTTTTTTTGTATCACAAAGATAGGAGAATTATGAGGACTAGTAGAGGGTTCTATGTGCTGGAAGTTCAATTGTTCTTGCACAAGGAGTTTTAGTTGTTCTAATTTTACTCAAGGCAGTGGCCACTGGTCTGTCCAAATAGAGTTTTGAGTTTTCCACGTTAATCTTATAGGTTTTGGTTTGGATAAAGTAAATAAAGGCAGATGGCCAGTGGCCTTTATGCTTGGGGGTAATTTGTAAGATTAGTAGTGAGGATGGCTTCCACTTTGGGGAGAACGTCACGCCCCCAAAGGGTATGAGTAAGGTTGGGTAACACAAGGGGGCGGAAGGTGCCCGTTCTACCATCCGGGTCTGTCCAAGTCAATGTTGATGTAAGCTGGTGTGAGGGTCTTAGGGCTCCCACACCTTGAACTAGGGGACCTAGTTTTAGCAGCCATGAAGGGTCTGTGTCAGAAGAGCAGAGGACAGATAAGTCAGCTCCGGTGTCTATGCCCAGTAATGGACTTGCCCTGCACTACGCAAGTGAGAAATGCTTTACCATGGGTAATGGGGAAAGTCCAAAAAATGTTGGGTGGAGGGTCCTCTCTTAGTTGCAGGGCTGAGAGGTGCCCCTGATCTCATTTAAAGGTGGAAGAGGATTGCCCTGAAGGTCAGTTTTTGAGCGACAGTCTCTCTTCCAATGAAGTCCTTTCCTACATCTCGGGCAGACCGAGGGGGAAACATTTTGTGGCTTAGGAGTAACCACGAGAGGGCACTCCTTGGTGAAATGACCAGGCTTGCGGCACCAGTAGCAGGTTTTGTGAGGTGGCTGGATACGCAAATGATGGGCTAAGGCAGCGGCTAGGACAGAAGCGGTATTAGTTGCAGCTGCCATAGCAGAAGCGGAATGAGACCCAATGTCTCTGCAAGCAAGGACCCGGTCATCGAGACTTTTATTACAAATAGGCATAATTTTTTGTCAACACTCGGTATTGGCACCTTCCCAAAGAAGGTCTTTTAATAAAGCATCAGCGGCAGCAGAATGGGAAACTTTTCTATCAACGGCCTCCTTCACTCAACTATAATAGTTGGAAAAGGGCTCGTTGGGATCCTGCAGAAGTTTGGAGAGTTGAATAGGTTTTCCCTGATGGTTGAGTTTTTGAAAAGCAATTTTAGCAATGGTGAGGCACTGATCAAAATAGGGTGCTGGACATGCAGCTTGAACTGTTGGAAGAGCCCATTGCCCCTCCCCTTTTAAAGCATCAGGGGGGAGGGCCGTTATGCCATTGGTAAGGTTGCGCGTGCCTGTTTTCTCTGCTTCATCATTGTACAAAGCTTTCCAGGTGATAAAATCACCAGGAGTCAGAATGGCATGCACAAGGTTCTTCCAATCAGTAGTGCAATTGTGTTCAAGGGACAGATTATCCATTAATATCTGAGCATATGGACTATTAAGGCCATCTTCCTGAATGGCTTTGCGAAGGTTAGAAATAGTTTTATGATCCCAAGAGTACCAATTGTAGGGGGCGTGATCGGTAGGATTGAAGTTCACCAGGTAAAGGTGTGCAGGGGAAGGGGTGGGAGGAGGGACAGTGATGGATGGGTTAGCCAAAATGGCTGCCAAACCAGAAGAGAAAGTAGAAGGGGAAGAGAAAATGGCAGGTGCAAGGGAAAGTGGGGGGGAACGGTTCTAGGGTCAGAAAGAAAAGGGCAAAGACCGCAGGGTGGAGCTCTAGAGGAGGTAGAGGAGGGGGGTGGGGATTGTGTAGGAAGGGAAAGGGGAGTTGTTGAAGAAGAGGAGCTGTTGGTCGCTGCTGAAGCAAAGGTGATTAGGTCCTCCTCCTTTGTGGAAGGGGGGGGTGATGCTCTTGTGGCCAGCAGCTTCTGCTGGAGCCTGTGGAGCAATGGCTTCCTGCAGTGGGCCGTTAGTAGGGTTTTTTTTGTTGAGAAAGGTTGGTATCAGGTGTCGGGATGAGCAGAGGGGAAGTTTCAGAGGGGGAGCAGTTGGGGCTTTGGGCTATATCTTTGAGCGATGGGTATAAGGGATTACGGTCAGGTAGTACATAAGGAGGCACGGGGGTAGAAGGAGTTGCGGGCATGATGGAAAGCGGGATTGGGGAAGGTACATCTAGTGGAGCACCCGTAAGGCAAGCATGAATGGCTAAGAGAGTGGGAATGAGGCCTAGAGGAAAGATTTTTCCCTCATGGACTTCAGCAAAGTGCACGCGCGTAAGCATCTTCGCCCATGTGGCGGGATCCCATAGGGCGGTTGTGGAGAGCCAGGGGTTAAAACGAACAACAAGGTCCCAATATTGATTAAGTTCCTTTTCAGAAATTTTGATGCGCCTACTTGCCAAAAGGGCGTGTAGGGGGCACGCTTGTGGAGCCTTCTCAGAGGAGGAAAGATTACCCATTCCAAGGGTCACTTACTGACTGCAACGCCGAGCTGCACTTGACAGCTCAGTGATACTGTCGCCGGGGTTTTCAGGTCCCTGTTCGGGCGCCAGATGTTGCGGTGCCATCCAGTGGCTCCGCTCCTGAAGAGGTAAGGACGAACAGAGCAATACAACACACAGTAACCACTCTGGAGATGCAGGCTGGTGGCGCAGGTCTGATTTATTGAGGAAGTATAGTCGCTTTTATAGACCATGAGGCAACGTGCAAGCAACTTACTGGCTATGCTAATTTAGCAAGGCTGATTGGTTCATGCGCTCTAGTTGCTGGGGGAAGGCAGATTTCCGAGGGACGTGCTCGGCACCATCTTTTGGGTGGAACCCCAAAGGCCTTATAGTTAGAGAGGTTTCCCTACATCTAACAAGGCATCGGTGGCTTGCCCACCTGCATTTAATATGGTATTTAAAACTTCAAGTTGAAAACATATAAATTGCTGAAAACTCCTGAATAAGGATTGTAGTATGATATCAAAATTATTTTTCCCAAATGCATCACCTAATTACTAAACTTTATTATTTATGATTAATTATTATAGCAAATATTTATTGCATTTAATGAAATTTAGTTGATATTACAATATTGGTTCAATTGGAAATTCAAAGTAGATGGTAACATTTATAATGACTAAATATTCTTATTTATCAAGGTTTTTTCCCTATATTGCCTTTGTCTATGCTTTTCCTTCATCTACATAATACATAGTACATAATACAAGGAACAGAAGTAATTCTGGATGAGATTATTTACTCTAAGGAAAATATTAAGGTAGTTATAATTCTGTTTTTTTAATATACTTTTTTAAAAAAAGATACTTAGATTACATAAATATTACCTAAAACACTTGTTAATTTTCTTAATAATTCTTTTTTTTTTTTAAAGAAAAAAATTAGAAAATAAGATGATCATAGTCCTTTCCAGGACACAGTTTGCAAAATTTATAGTTAACTGAAAAGAAAGAACCCAATAGCTGAATGCTTGAGATCATTTATCCATTGCTCCCACCCTAGCTTTCCATGTCAACCCCGAATACCCATGATGTCCAAATCACATACTCTCTTCTTATGTGTTTATTTAGTACATCTCATTCCCATGTTTTTGCTTTTACTATTTTCCAATTATGTGACCTCCTATTTCCCATGCTAAAATATTCCACATCATTTGGATTCCAGCTGACATTTGTAGCATAATCATAACCATCTTAAGTCTCTATTTTCTGAACTAAGCAGTTTCATTTGTCCTTATGACATGATTTATTGGCTTTTCAACACCTGGTCACCATCTTCTTTATGTGCTATAATTATGTTCATATGGTGTAATAAAGTTGCATGGCCCTGTCAGATGATTTGATTAAATGGAGAAATATATCAAGTTCACTAATGGGAAAACTGGATACTAATAAAAATGTCAAATTTATCCAAATTCATGTGAAATTTCAATAAAATTACAATATGAATATGTGATTCTAGATTTGATATGGAAGATTCTATCCCCAAGATTAAAAACAAAAGTTTAAAAGGAAGAGCAAATTTATGGAAGCAAATATTACCAAAGTCTCATAACTAAAATAATTTCTTACTGCTTAGAAATAGATAAATAGTATAGGTGTGAATATATATAATGCTATGTAAGTATAATATTATATGTACATATATACATGTTTATATATATGATAAAAGGCATTGCTAATCAGTAGCAAAAGAAAATGATCTTCCATATATTGTATTAGAATATTGACTAATTATTTGAAAAATTACTACAATTTGATTAGGAACTCACATCATTCAGGTGAAGACTTTCACAGTGTATAAAACCTAAATATAAAAATAAAACTATCCAAAAAAGGTATAGATTACATTATACGTTGCTCATTCTGTGTCCGTAATTTTCTGCCTTCTCCAATTTTCATGGAATTTGTTACTGCAATTAAACTCTTGTCTCCTGCTGGATTACTGCTGTCATTATGAAAATTATGCCTCAGATCATACATAGTAATATCCTCCCATGAGGGCTCCATTCTGTCATGACCTTCTGCTTTCCTCTCACTTAGAGCATAACATCTTTGAGGCATTCTGTATTGCTTTCCTCCAATTCCTCAGTTCCCATTTTCTCTTTAACTCACTTCAACCCATTCTCACTCATATCCTACTTGGAATCTGTTCTCTAGATCTAGGTCATTTTTCCCCTATAGTTTTCCAAAGCATCTGGACAATACTCCATCTTGATAATAGCTTTTCCACAGCATTCCACATGGTAGGCAACTCTCCCCTGAATGCTTCTTTCTCCACTTTTCCCTGACTCCACAGTTACCTCATGTCCTCCTGAATGTCTTGTTTCTCTTGACTCTGTTCCTGAGAACTTTAAATTTAATATCCCACAGAACTTCACTCAAAGTTCTCTCATTTTATTTCTATACCCTCTCTTTCTACCCAGTCTCATGATTTTAAATATCATATATATCCTCAGAATTCCTCCTGGAATTTTGTAATTAGTTGTCTGTTTGGTATCTCCAACATATCTGAACTCTCTGTTCCATTCAACAAATGTTTTCCTCAGTGATTCCCATCTTCATAATTAGACTTATTAATGCAGGCCACAAATTAATAGCACCTTGGGATTTTTATGTTTTCCTCTTGCTTTGTATCCAAATCTGACAAGAAACACAGTTGCCAAGCCATAAAAGAATTCGTAAGCCTATGTCTTCTTAAAATTACTATAGCCACCAACTCTCTCCTCGACTATTCCAAGAAGAAAGTAACAACAGTTCTGAAAAGAAAGTCAGCATAAAATAGAGCCTGTGAGCACCATCCATGCTGCCAGACTGTAGAGTTCAAAGAAAGACTCTGCCACGCACTAAGTGTAGGTTAGGAAGGAAATAAAATTGGCCATCTACTTCATTCTGTGCTTCCATTTCTTCATCCTTAATATGGGCATTTAATAGTGCCTACCTAATTGGGGTTTTGGGTTTTGTGCCAAAAATAAAATAAAAAGACTTAAAAGGGGTGCAGTCCAAGTTTATTGAGCCAAAGTTGCATTAATGCAGGTTCAGCACCAAAAGAGGTTACTGCTCAAAAGGTTGAGTGGTGAGAGCTGCTTATTTAGCTACTTGACACAGGGAAGATGTGGGGGAATGGGGAGAGGTGAGGACAATGGTTACATGAGCTACTTGAGCTACAGGGTAGGGGCATGTGGACTGTCCGAGCAGGGTGTCCCAGTTCGTTAATTAGCAACCAGGATGTTGGTGTAAGATTGTGGCCGTCCAGTAAACAGACTTCGTTAGAGTTCTTTCTTTCAGGCAGGAGCAGGGGTCTTTATCAGGATCATTGGTAAGTCAGCCTGCTTCAGGTAACCTCCATTTTTTCTTTATAATTTCCCAGATAAAATGGAAGCTCAAGCAAATCAAAGTGGATAGTGAAATTTTTTATCATTCAAATTTCACAGTATATATAAAGTGCTTAGAATAGTACCTATTCATGTATAATTTTGAATTCTGTAATAGAATATTTTCTAAATCTCACCATTTCAAAAATAGCATTTGTATATGATGAAAGTTCTAGAAATCAAGTTTAAAGACAAATGCAAAGGAACAAAATTATAGTATATCAATAATTATTATTATAAAGATACAACATTAGAGTGTGGCAATAGAAAAATAAGCAGCTTGTAGGAAATTAAAATGTGGTCCAGAATCACACACTGGCATATAGAGAGATACCTGATTTATAAAAAGATGCAAAGAACAGAGTGAGTTGCTCTATGGTACGTCATGGGAGCACAGGCTAAGGCACAACAGAAAATTCCAGAAAATGGTGCTTTATTACTTATATGGCATAAGGGGTCCAAGAGCCAGGAAAGAGTTCCCACCATGGCCAGTTTTCCAGAAAGGCCAACAGCAGGTCCCACCCCACTCTATGTCAGAGATGAGACTCACCATTGCTGCCCAAGGGATGAGTATCTCCACACCACAGTGGGAGGGCAACAGCCCCTGATAGTTCTTTGACTGGAATTGCTTGTTCCTGGCTGGGAGGTTAAGGTAAGGCCAGGCCTTTCCATTAGAGGAAACAGCCCTGAACTGTGGAATGGAAACATCTTGAAGCATCTGAACACAATAGAAGAGGAGAGGGCAAGGTAGGCACAGGCTGGGAGAGGAATGCAAGGTTTGCCCTGTAACTCCCTCAACAAATGTGTTCGCTGTCTGGGATTCCTTAGAGAAACTGAGCCTTAAGGAGAAAAGCCTTCACTGGAGACCTTTGCTCCTTTCTAGGGTGCACAATTAAAATAAATGGTCTTTTAAATAACTGATGCTGGGTTAACTGGATCTTCATGTGGACTAAGCATCTTGATTACTAACCCACAACCCTCAGCAAAATCAATTCCAGATACATTGCATATGTAAATATGAATGGTAAAACAAGACCTTTTCCTAATACATAGTGGAATGTATTAATGCTACTGAAGGAGATAAAGATTTCTTTAAATGGATACAAAAATACTAATCATAAAGAATGTAACAAAGAAAACAGGCATAAGAAAATGAAAGCCAACCAAAGCATAAAGTGGGAGTGAATATTTGAATATATAAATACATGTGATATTATATAAATCACACTTGCATATATAAAATGGATGAAGAACTCATATCCATAATATATAAAGAACTCAAACCAATAAAAGTGGACAAAATTCTTGAAAATATACTTCACAAAGAAGAATACCCAAATAGACAATAAACATGTGAATAAGGTGCCCAAGATCATCAGACAACAGAAAAATGCAATTTTAATGTGATGTGAATTCCATGTATATCCAGGAGACAACAGAATGAAAGGTACAGTAATGCAATATGTGTGGTGATTGTGGAGCCACTCAAACTCTCAGTACTACCATGGGAATATAAATCAGTATGCTTTAGAAATGGGCAATATCTTTGAAAGCTGAATATTTGCCTTTCAGTGACCCAGTGATTCCTCTCCCTTCACATATTTGTGCACTAATATACATGTAAAGAATGTCCATAGAGTCATTATTTGCATTAATTAAGAACCAAAAACATGACCAAAGCCCATTTATTAAGAGAATAAATTAATGAAAGGTAGGATTTCTTATGATTCACTACTATACAGCAGTGCTAATAATTTAATTACTTAAATAAAAGTCATTATCTCAATTATAATGTTGAAGGAAAGAATCCAAACCTGCTGTATGTGATCCCACCAACATACCATTCAAAAACAAACCAAAAGAAACCAAAGAAAAATGGTTACTTTGGGTACACAGGTATTTATTAGCTGAGAAAAGATTTTAAGGGTTATTTTGGTAGGGATGGTGATAACATACTTGCTTTTTGGAAGCACTGGCATGTGAGATTTTTCACTTAGTGAAAATCTACATGCAATAATTTACACATCCAAAGCAAAGTATTTAAAAACTTAAGAAAGTTAATGGTATATAAGTAGTTGAAAAAGTATGGGTGGATAATTTCTATATACTTGTCAGACAAAGTAATCAAAGAAATTAATTAGAGAAGGAGGTAGGGGTGGAGATTCAGAGAAATAAGTTTTCTAATATGTCTAGTCAATCATTCAGTAAAGAGAAACACAGGGGAAAGAGTAAGGCACACGCCAAGTCTTAGAAAATCAAGAGGTAGATTATCAGAAATTGACCATTGAAAAAAGGAAGAATGTTTTATTTGTTGATAAAAGGAAAGAGGAGAATTTATAATACTTATAAAATTTATATGAATTAATGCAATTTATATAAATTTATATGTGTTTCATATTAACAGGAATTTTAAATAAAGACATTTTAACATAAAATATGGTGCAGATTAACTGTTTTGAAACTATTTAAGTATAGTTATTACTTGAGGCTTTTAAGGATATATTGAAGAAAATTTCACATATGGGAGCTAGGTCTAAATGGAGGGAAGAGTATAAAAATGATTCATATATGTAAATCTATACAGCATCCCTTTGTGGAAGGGCATTTTTTTATTCAGAGTTTTCTTTTAAAAGTGACTTTTTCTCATATACTTTGCCCTTCACTCATTTTCAGGGTTCCCAACTTTTTCCCCTCGTTTCGACTGGACATAGTGACAGCTTTCACTAACATACTTAACTCAGCAGTCAGTTACATAATTTGATGAGTAGATTATTTTGTCATCTTCTCTTCCATGAGATGCATTAATGAATTCCCTTCTGATCATTTTATAAGTCTCTTTATTTTTCTAAATCATTATCTTATCCATATTCAGCACTTTCTGCCAACTTTCATTTTTTTCAACTAAAGTTCATTCTTAACAGACCAGGTTGTTGACCAACTGGACTTTCATACTGGAAGGCATATTTAAACTGTGCCCAGTTCGATTTTAAACATTGCCTTAACACTTTTGTCAAAACTTCCTAATGCAAGTTATCTAGTTATGAGAAAGTATATATATATACATATATATATAATATTATATATTATAACTGCAGTATGTCTACTACCATCCATACTTAGGGAAAGTATCTATTACATTGTTTCCTATGTGAAAACTTTCCTGAATAAGTTGTATTTTTGCCTAAGGGTCATGCAGTATTCTGGAAAATATCAACGGAGATTCAGTCTGTGTCATTTTGCATCCACAGCTAAGGATCTTCTACAAACGTTTCGCATAACCCAAAGTCTTCCATTTCATAACACCACAACTTTCTGATTCCTACAAAATAGCTCTTGAGCGGTGACTTTGAATCCTTAGATCTCGAAACTTTAAAATGAAAGGCCTACTGAAGGGAAGTAAAGCCTCTGAGCTACAAGGAAAGCAGTGCATTTACCTCAGCTCAGAAAGAATATGCAGAGAATCTGAAAATCAGAAAATGCAAATATTAACTGGAAAATGAAGTATCCCAGGATGACTCCTCATTACTCGGGGGATTTGTGTGCTTCCCCGAGTAGTGATGTTGAAGGCTCAGTTGGTGGCAGAAGTGGGGATAGGTCATGTTTCCCTGGATGGCCACACACAAAGCACCTTCAGTTTTCCATGTGGCATTTTCCCTCCTCCTTGCTTTCTTTCCTTTTCTGTTTGTTCCCTTCTTTAGTTTTAGTTTCTGAGGAGTGTCTGATATTTTCTTCCATACTTGCAAACTTCCTCCCTTTTGCTGCAAATATGCCATACTAATAGAGTGTAAGCTGTCATGCTAAGACAAATGTTCTGGTAAAGAGCTTTTCTTGTTTGCTAAATTTTACATGAAATGAATTAAGATTGTGGGATAAACAAAACACAATAAAGCGGAAACCAAAACAAAATCTTCCCTATCTTTATTGACCTCAGGTTGATGCAAATCCTTATAGAGAAGTTTTATAATTTGGGCTTGATCAGCAGTTAGGTTAGATAATGTAAGTTGGTTTATAGAATGAGCATAACTAGGAATGCCATAAATTTCAAAGGTTTGTCCTACATTGAGCACTAAAGTCTATATTTAAATCCCCTTGCACAGGGTTATGTGACATTAAGTGGCATATGATATGAAATCATTTTTGTTGTCATTCTAAATGGAAAAATGCACAACTAAGTAGACTGAGCTATTTTAAATATATGGACTCCTGAAGAGCTGGTTTTGTAAAGCATATTAGCTATAATCATTTAGTTTGTAATTAACTAAATTATCACAAGCTTTGTAATTCCAGGGCAATCAGGACTGTATGGAAATGAGGACATGGCTTTGCCTTAATCTGAACTTAGTTTACCTTCTGTAGATCTCCTGAATAAAAGCAAATTTTGATACATGGAATAGCAATACATACATACCAGTTTATTTTATTCAAAAATTATTTTTATATTATGATCAAAATCTTCTCTTATGTATCTCATACAAATATTTTAATTACTCTTTAATGAGTATGTAAAATGTATCAACTCTTTCCAGCAAATTCTATGAAAACACAAAGAAGTTTGTACATTAAAAACCTTTTATGTAATTTCAGAACAAGAAATAGCTAATTAAAAAACATGTAAAGAATTTTGACAGCAGGGATCAAAAATATCTTACTTAAGGGTATTAAACGTGGCTACACATGCTTATTACAGTTTGATTATTGAGCAAATTATAATAAATTCAGATCTCAAAAGTGTTTGGATATGATAAATTATTTTCTGAGTTTTTAAATGGTTATATTATTATATAATTTTGGGAGAAAAGAGTTCAGTGTTTTTTCCAAAGTGTTACATATATTTTTCCATTTAATAATTACAATGGCTGTATTTGTAGGAATTCTAATATATGAAGTGGACAATTTAGTGAATATGCCAAGAATTTAAATATTAGAATGAAGATATGCAAAGCAGCATATGGCCAGAGTGAAAAACTGAAAATATAAATTTTAAATTTTATATGCATGGAAGGTTTTCTGATGATGGATATTTTAAATTTTTTTCTGGCTCTTTTTAGTTCCTCAATTTGCTGTACTTAGGTGTGATTGGGTTTTCTGGGAGTTCATTTTCTTAGTAGTTATTTTAGTTACATGAAATAACTGTAATTAGGCAATGCTTATTTAGCTTATTGACAATCCTTTCACAGAAAATGTCATAGTATACGATGCAAACATATGTGTGTGTGTGTGTGTGTGTGTGTGACTGCTTGATTTTTCCAATTTCATTTGGGTGAGTTTGGTTTGCAGGGCTAACCACTATCATTCCTTAGACACAGACAGAAGGGATTCTTCTTTGCCATATTTTTATTGGCCTGGTTTGGAAATCCTGTTGGGGTTGTGTGTGAAACTGTCCTTGTAAAGGGAACAACTCTTATGGTACTTTCCTCCTTGTGTCTAATTTCAAACACGAAGAAGCCATGTGTTGTCTGGACTTTCCTTAGAGCCTGAGCAGTCCAGGAGAAAAGCCTTAACTAGATACAACTGTTCTTTCCTCAGAAACTCATTATTTTATAACCTTGAGCAATCCCTCAAAATCCCTGTACCACAGGCTCTACTTGCACATGCAGTGAGTGGACTACCTAATCTTCCAAGTTACTCTCCACAGAATCCTGTTTCCTTTATCAGGGCCAGGGACCAGGAGCCAAGCTGCTGTTGTTCCTCTTGTCAGCATTGGCAGATCACAGCTCAAGAGGCTGTAGCATTTCTTTTTAAGAGATTAAATCCATTTTAAGAGCAGAGGAAAAGCTCTTCTTGCTGTCTTTCTTCTAACTGTTACTCTGGCTCCATTTTGCCCTGCCAAGAAGAGTTTGCTAGTACGTTGTAGTCTCTTTCAGACATGATCACATCCTGGTTACTGTCACTTTTTTTTACATATTGTACCTGTATCACCCTGCTGTCACACAGAGGCAGTGGTATGATAACTCTGACTACCTCTGTAGTGAGTGGACCACACACATTGATCATAAGAGGGGAGACAGAATGGAGTCTCCCAAAATGTCGAAAATTGGGTGTATTTTTACACCACAGACTCCTTCAGGGTCTATATTCATATTTCCTTTTCACAAAACAGAATAGGAAATACATAATTTCCTGTTCACATTTACTCTATTTCTTAGGAATTATTAATTTTTTCCTCCTTTGTTTTCTAAATTGCTTTAAGCCTCTTTTTTGTTTTCCCTCACATCCCAGGGCATGAAAAATGACTACCCAATTTACATTCCAATTATCCCTAGAAATGGAGGGAGAAGCAAGCAGTAAGGACGTAATCTAAATTTATTTGGATTTTTTATTTCTATATTTTCTTTATTAGAAATGTTGTGGGTTTACAGAGTGATGATGCCTGGAACACAGGACTCTTATATACCACCCACCACCACCTTGCACTGAGGTGGAACGCTGGTTACAATTAATGATAACACGTTGTTATAATTGTGCTAGTCATTAAATCCATGGTTTAATTTAGGGTTCTCTGTTTATGTAGTGTAGTTCCATGGAATAAAAAAAATTTTGTTATGTTACCATATATGCAATCTAGCATTTCCCTGTTTAATCATATTCAGATAAATATTTCATTGCTGTTAATCACATTCACAGTGTTGTGCTACCACACGATCACCCATTACTAAAACATTTCTATCAGTCTAAATAGGAACCCTGTACATTTAAGCCTTAAATTCCCTTGTAGAGTGTTAATTTAATATGCTGCAATTTTTGTAAGTAAAAGAAACTAAGGGTCAGAAAATACATGTGAAGTTTACAGGTAAAATTTCAAAGGGCACTAGTAATTGGCAGGGTTTTCTCTGTAATACACTGTACTTGCATCACATAATGGCAAACTAAATACAGTTCAGTCCTCAGTACCAGCAGGGGGAAATTTTGCCTCCCCTCCAACCTATGAGAAACATAACCTGTATAGAAAATAGTCAACTGAAAGAAGAGGGTTGAGGTGCAGGTATGTGTGTGTGTTAGAGAGAGAGAAAGAAAGCCCTGTTCAACTGGAGCTCTTTATAACACATTGTTAACGCTCTAGCTCATTTAAAATTTCAGCTGAAAGTATTTTCCAGACCTCTCAGTTTCCTTCCCTTTTTGTCATTATTTGTTATTGGACAAGGTAACTTCATTACTAAATTCTGGGTAGCAGTTTAAGGAGCAGGATTATAGATGTAATAAATTAATCAAGCTGAGGTACAGGAACTTATACTTTTCAAGCATTTGTGCCCCAAATCATCAACAGATATTAGAGAGTATATATTGCATACAGTTATCATGTGCTGGTTCTCCTGCTATGCTCAGAGGGTTTAAAAGTCATGATTCCTAGTTTATAATACCTGTGATTTACCCAAGATACAAGGACTTTATTTAACAAGATTAAGTATGGTGTGCCAATTCTATGACCTATCCAAGGTCAAATCCCCAAAAGCTCTGTCATTTGTAGCCATTTCCTTCTTCTTAATAGACTGCCTTCATTTATAGGCAGGTTTGATGACCCTCAGCTGAACATTTAATTTGGAGGAAAACCCCCTGTCATAATCTGATTGTCCTTCTCAGGTGCTATCATGCCAGAAATGTCAGTGTTAGCTATTTTTGTCATGGAAGCTCCTTTTGACAGACAGTGTCTAATGACTGTATCTTGGCATTGCCTCCCTTACAGGGTCGAGCAAAGAATAAATCCTAAATATTAGAAGAAAAACAGAAAGCTTATAAAGGGTAGAGAAAGGTAGAAATCAAAGATCATCTTCAGACTTCAATTATATTACAGTTTTGCCTAAGGTTAACCTGGGTTAAGATAAATACAGTCATTCCAAAACTGTGTTTTCCCTGAGGCAAAAGAAGATATGGATAAATATATATGCATGTTTAAACATACGTAGGTAATAGATTTGTTAAGATATAATTCAAATTCCATAAAATTCACCGTATGTATTAAAGTCCATAGGTTAAGTTAGGGCTCACTGTATAATTTAGTTCCATTTTCTTACTACATTCTTAAAGGACTTTTCCCACTATATTCTCAATTGAGAATATATTGAATATTGTATATTCCTAGGCATAGAATTGTTAAAGCATGTCAGCTCTTTATTTAATACTTTGAAGAACTATGAAAATATTTTTCAAAGTGTCTGTGTATGATGTTCCAGTTCCCCCATCTTCTCAGAAACACTTGTTGCCTGTCTTTGTGATTATAACCATCCTAGTGAATGTGAATTGGTATGTTATAGTGATTTTTATTTGAAGTTCTTTATTAACTAACTGCTCAGCATATTTTCAAATGATTATTGGACATTGTTACATCTTCTATGAAGAGATACTATCCAATTTTTCATCCTTTTTAATGTAGTTATTTCAATTTTATGTTGAGTTGAAAATTTTCTTAATAAAGTCTTGATGTAATTCCCTTATCGGATATATCATTTGGAAATATTTTCCCTATTCTGTGGGGTTTTTTTACCTTTCTTGACACTTTCCTTTGAAACAAAAAAATAATTTAACCTTTGATGTAGTCTGTTTTATCCATTTTTGTCTTTTGTTGCTTGTGGTTTTGGCATCATACATAGGAAAGTTTTACCTAATATAAGACAACAAGCTTTTCTTGTGTTTTCTTATTAGAGTTTTATAGTTTTAGCTCTTTTTTTTTTTATTTTATTTTATTATTGACTTTGTAATAATATTACATTAAAAATATATATGTGAGGTCCCATTCATCCCCACCCCCCCTCCCTCTCCCCCCCCAACAACACTCGTTCCCATCATCATGACATATCCATCGGATTTGGTAAGTACATCTTTGGGCACCTCTGCACCTCATAGACAATGGTCCACATCATGGTCCATGCTCGCCTCCATTCCATCCAGTGGACCCTGTGAGGATTTACAGTGTCCGGTGATTACCTCTGAGGCACCATCCAGGGCAGCTCCATGACCCAAAGACGCCTCCACCTCTCATCTCTTCCTGCCTTTCCCCACACCCATCTTCCACCATGTCCACTTTTCCCAATCCAATGCCACCTCTTCTTTGTGGACATTGGATTGGTAGTGTCCATTGCACCTCTATGTCAAGAGGAGGCTCAGATTCCACATGGATGCTGGATGCAATCCTCCCATTTTCGGTTGTAATCACTCTAGGCTCCATGGTGTGGTGATTGTCCTTCTTCAACTCCATCTTAGCTGAGTGTGATAAGTCCAATAAATCAGATTGTAGGTGCTGGAGTCTGTTGAGGCTCAGGACCTGGTTATCACATTGTCGGTCCAGAGATTCAAATCCCCTAAATCTATCTTAAACCCCAACGTTAACTGCACCTCTATCACATTAGCATGAAAGCCTTATGAAGGGAGATCCCATCTGAGTCCAGATTCATCACACATAAACACCGTTTCCAAAGAGGGGCCATCTGCCCTGTTAGTCAACCCCATCGGCCATGACCATAACTCTCATGGGTCTCTTTAGCCTTCATAGGAGCCAATATCTGGGGGTTGTATCTGCTTTATCTGTCTCTCTGACTCTGCTCAGTTGTGCATGAGGGCAATCCTTCTGCCAGCCTCCAGACTCTTTTTTAGAAACTCGTAGCCATATAAACTCATTTCTCCTTTCCATTTCCCCCTTACTTTAGGTCAAACAGCATTTTAAAGACATGTTATTTTATGTAGACATGGATATTCTGCTGATCCGCATTGAATCTTCCATATAAGGTCCTTTTCCAGTTGCATCATCAGTTGGTATTTGATAGTGGTCCCTCGTTGCCAGGGAGGCTCATCCCCGGGTGTCATGTCCCACGCTGGAGGGAATGCATTGCATTTACATGCTGAGTTTGGCTTCGAGACTGGCCACATTTGAGTAACATGAAGGCTGACAGGAGGAAATTCCCAGGCACAATGCTGCTCTAGGCCTTGTTCTTATTTTAGGTTTATCAGCTCACAAACATAGTCATTAGCATCAGGGGCTCACTGTTGAACCCTCATTTCCTCCCGGTCCCCTCCGCTGTACCTGGGAGACTGTCGCTGTTCCCCTGGGGACCACGACAGAGCACCACTGGCCAGAAACCCAGTACTCCCCCTGCTGTGGTTTTTAATTGTTGCCGCTATGAGTATATCCAATCATTGCCATGCACCCTGGACATATGTTCTGTACAGCTCCCTGTCAGCCATATATCACTTGTCATTGGTATCCCATACCAGTATCTCTCCATTGCCATTGTTGAAACACTCTGTGATCCAGAACTCCCCGAAATTTGAGGCCCAATATAATGTCGTGGTCCCTTACTAGGGAATGGCATATAGCGATGGGTTTAACGGATAGATAAAGAACTTGGATAAAGTTAGATATAGAACTTAAGGAATGTTGACTTGAAAAAATTCCGCATCTTATCCTTTTTTCCCCCCCCCCCTAATTATTCAGCATTTCTTCATAGGAGTCCTAGACCACAGCAATGCATATATATAATATACAGCATTCCCATACATCCACCATATAACCTTTTTCCTTCCACATCGATACTCTTACACCCTATTCATATCATATTTACTTAAGGTGATGTACAGAGTCTGAGTTATTAGATTTCTAACAAGGTAATATCTGTGCTTACATTATGGTGCATACTTTAGGATACACAATTCTTTACATTTTTAGTTATCCTATGTTTTACAATATGGTTTACATTATCAGTCTGTCATCTCCTATATGTTATGGTGTAATATTACATGTTTTATATCCGTTCTTGTGTACTCTCAAGAAACTCCTCTCTTTCCCCCCATTTACTTTGGTTCCACACATTTAACGTCCATTTTCCCTTCCACCTTGGTGCCCACAGTGACAGCCAAGCTCTGTTTCCTGAGGAGCCACTTCCAGAGATAGATGGAATAGTGTTCAGGGCCTAATTTGCTCAACTGCCCCAACGCCCCGGGAGCCACCCTTTCTCTCGAGGGATAGAGTTCCCTCTATTTGGTGGCATTATTCCTCCCCAGGATGTGGGTCCACCCCCACTCTCACTACTTGGGATTCTACCCCTTGGTGTCACCCACTCTGGCAGAGTGAGCATTTAGACATTCTCCAGGAGCTCGTCTTGCATCAGACCCTCCTCTCCGCGCATTCTAAACAGGTAACCCTCTTTATTACATTTTGTTATGATTTCTCGGCATTTTACACTCCACCACCTCCAGTCCCTCTCCTATGTTGGTATGCTACCCCTCCCTCCCCCCATTTTGGGCAACGTTACCCAACCGTCCCACCCCAGCCACCCTCAAACCCGTAAAGCCCCAACCATAGGCAACCCCTTGCCCCCATTTTATCTCTTCTTTGTGTTCATACTTACCACCATCTCATCTTAAATTCTACCCCTGCAGACAACGTTTCATATCCTTCCTCCATTCTCTGATTTCCTGTAAGCCTATCGTTCAATCTCTTGCTATCTAGGGCAGCTTGTTTATTTCATATCATTGAGGTCATGTAGTATTTGTCCTTCAATGTCTGGGTTGCTTCACTCAACATAAGGTTCTCAAGATTCATCCATGTTATCACATGTGATTGTAGTGTGTTTGTTCTTACAGCCGAGTAGTATTCCATTGTGTGTATATACCACATTTTATTGATCCACTCATCTGTTGATGGGCATTTGGGTTGATTCCAACTTTTGGCGATAGTGAACAATGCTGCTATGAACATTGGTGTACATATATCGGTTTGTGTCCTTGTTTTCATTTCTGCTGGGTATATACCCAACAGTGGTATTGCTGGGTCATATGGCAAATCTATGGCTAGATTTTTGAGAAACCTCCATACTGTCCTCCAGAATGGTTGGATCCTTCTGCGTTCCCACCAGCAGTGGATGAGTGTTCCCCTTCCTTCACATCCTCTCCAGCATTTGTATTCTTCTGTTTTTTTCATAGCTGCCAATCTTATGGGTGTAAGATGGTATCTCATTGTAGTTTTGATTTGCATTTCCCTGATAGCTAGAGATTTAGAACATTTTTTCATGTGCTTTCTTGCCATTTGTGTTTCTTCTTCGGAGAAGTGTCTGTTTAAGTCTTTTTCCCATTTTTTAAATGGGTTGTTTATCTTTTTATTTTCAAGATACAGAAGTTCTTTATATATGCAAGTTATAAGTTTCTTATCAGATATATGGTTGCCAAATATTTTCTCCCACTGTGTGGGTTCCCTTTTTACTTTCTTGACAAACTCCTTTGAGGTGCAGAAGGCTTTAATTTTGAGGAAGTCCCATTTATCTATTAGTTCTTTTGCTGCTCGTGCTTTTGGTGAGATGTTCATAAATCCATTTCCTATTACAAGGTCCTGTAGATGTTTCCCTACACTGCTTTCTAAGGTTTTTATGGTCTTGGCTCTTATATTTAGGTCTTTGATCCATCTTGAGTTGATCTTTGTATAAGGTGTGAGATGGCAATCCTCTTTCATTCTTCTACATATGGCTATCCAGTTCTCCAGACACCATTTGTTGAATAGGCCACTCTCTCCCAGTTGAGAGGGTTTAGTGGCTTTATCAAATATTATGTGACTGTATATGTGAGGTTCTATATCAGAGCTTTCAATTCGATTCCATTGGTCTATGTGTCTCTCCTTATGCCAATACGATGCTGTTTTCACCACCGTAGCTTTATAGTATGTTTTGAAGTCAGGTAGTGTGATTCCTCCAATTTCGTTTTTCTTTTTCAGTATGTCTTTGGCTATTCGGGGTCTCTTTCCTTTCCAAATAAATTTCATAGTTAGTTTTTCTAGTTCCTTAAAGAAGGCTGCGTTGATTTTTATTGGGATTGCATTGAATGTGTAGATCAGTTTTGGTAGGATAGACATCTTAATAATGTTCAGTCTTCCTATCCATGAACAAGGAATAGTCTTCCATTTATTTAGGTCTTCTTTGATTTCCTTGAACAATCTTGTATAGTTCTCGTTGTATAAGTTCTTTACCTCTTCAGTTAAATTTATTCCTAAGTATTTGATTTTTTTATTTACTATTGTGAATGGTATTTGTTTCTTGATTTCCTCCTGATCTTGCTCATTATTGGTGTACAGAAATGCTACTGATTTTTGCGCATTGATCTTATAACCTGTGACTTTACTAAACTCATTTATGAGTTCTAGAATCTTCGTTGTAGATCTCTCAGGGTTTTCTATGTATAGGATCATGTCATCTGCAAATAATGAAATTTTGACTTCTTCCTTTCCAATTTGAATGCCTTTTATTTCTGGTTCTTGCCTCAGTGCTCGAGCAAGTACTTCTAAGACAATGTTAAATAGGAGCGGAGACAGTGGGCATCCTTGTCTTGTTCCTGAGTTTAGAGGGAAGGAGTCTAGGATTTCTCCATTGTAGACAATATTGGCTTTAGGTTTTTCATATATACTCTTTATCATGTTCAAAAAATTCCCTTGTATTCCAATCTTTTGGAGTGTTTTTATTAAGAAAGGGTGCTGTATTTTGTCAAATGCTTTTTCTGCATCAATAGATATAATCATGTGATTTTTTTCCTTCAATCTGTTTATATGGTGTATTACGTTGATTGATTTTCTTATGTTGAACCATCCTTGCATACCTGGGATGAATCCCACTTGGTCGTGGTGTATAATTCATTTAATGTGTTGTTGAATACGATTAGCAAGTATTTTGTTAAGTATTTTTGCGTCTAGGTTCATTAGAGAAATTGGTCTGTAATTTTCCTTTCTTGTGATGTCTTTGTTTGGCTTTGGTACTAGGGTAATTTTGGCATCATAGAAGGAGTTGGGTAATGTTCTTTCCGTTTCGATGTTTTGGAATAGTTTCAGCAGGATTGGTGTCAGTTCTTTCCGGAATGTTTTGTAGAATTCACCTGTGAAGCCATCTGGCCCTGGGCTCTTCTTAGTTGGGAGATTTTTGATAACTGATTCTATTTCTGTGCTTGTGATTGGTTTGTTAAGATCATCAATTTCTTCTTTCGTCAATATGGGCTGCTTATGTGTTTCTAGGAATTTGTCCATTTCCTCTAGATTGTCATTTTTGTTGGAATATAGTTTTTCAAAATATCCTCTTATGATAGTCTTTATTTCTGTGGGGTCAGTGGTGATATTGCCTTCCTCATTTCTTATTTTGTGTATTTGCATCTTCTCTCTTTTTTTCTTTGTTAGTGTTGCTAAAGGTTTGTCAATTTTGTTAATCTTCTCAAAAAACCAGCTCTTGGTCTTGTTTATCTGTTCAAGTGCTTTCTTATTTTCTATTTCATTTAGTTCTGCTCTTATCTTTGTTATTTCCTTCCTTCTTCTTCCTGTTGGGTTACTTTGTTGTTGTTTTTCTAATTCCTTCAAATGTGTAGTTAGTTCTTCAATTTTTGCTCTTTCTTCTTTTTTGATATATGAATTTATGGCTATAAACTTCCCTCTCAGTACTGCTTTTGCTGCATCCCATAAATTTTGGTATGTTGTGTTATCATTATCATTTGTTTCAAGGTAGTCATTGATTTCTTTTGAGATTTCCTCTTTGACCCACTGTTTTTCTAGGAGTGTGCTGTTTAATTTCCAAATCGTGGTGTGAAATCTGGGCTTCTGTCCCTTGCAAATCTCCAGCTTGACTCCACTGTGGTCAGAGATAATGTTTTGTATGATTTCAATCTTTCTGAATTCGTTCAGCCTTTCTTTGTGGCCTAGCATATGATCTATCTTGGAGAATGATCCATGTGCGCTTGAGAAAAATGTATAACCTGCTGTGTTTGGGTGTAGCGATCTATATATGTCTATTAGATCCAGCTCCTCTAATATACTATTCAGATGTTTTGTCTCTTTGGTGATTCTCTTTTGAGATGTTCTGTCCAGAGTTGATAGTGGTGTATTAAAATCCCCCACTATAATTGTAGATGTATCTATTCTTTCACTTAGTTTTTCCAGCGTTTGCCTGACGTATTTAGAGGCACCCTTGTTAGGGGCATAGATATTTATGATTGTTCTATCTTCTTGACAGATTTTCCCTTTCACTAAAATGTAGTATCCTTCTTTGTCTCTCACAATTGTTTCACATTTAAAGTCTATTTTGTCTGATATTAATATAGCTACTCCTGCCTTTTTTTGGTTATTGTTAGCTTGTATGATTGTTTTCCAGCCATTCACTTTCAGTCTCCATGCGTCTCTGGGTCTAAGATGTGTCTCTTGTAGACAGCATATGGATGGGTCATATTTCCTTATCCAATGTCCCAGTCTGAATCTTTTGATAGGTGAGTTTAATCCATTGACATTCAGTGTTATTACTATCAAGGAATTATTTGTGTTAGCCATATTTTGATTAGATTTGTGTTTGTCATATTTTGTTTGTATATATTTTTTTGTCTTTTTTGTTGTTGTTGTTGGTCTTATACTCTCCTCCAACTTTGCCTTTCCTGTTTTTTTCTTTCTTCCTGCAAAACTCCCTTTAGAATTTCTTGAAGGGGAGGTTTCTTGTTGGTATACTCTTTCAGTTTCTGTTTGTCTGTGAATATTTTGAACTCTCCCTCATGTTTGAATGCTAGTTTAGCTGGATAAAGTATTCTTGGTTGGAAGTTCTTTTCCTTTAGTACCTTGACTATATCATACCACTGTCTTCTTGCCTCCATGGTTTCAGAAGAGAAATCAGCACTTAATCTAATTGAGCTTCCCTTGTATGTGATGGTTTTCTTTTCTCTTGCTGCTTTTAGGATTTTCTCTTTGTCTTGAGCATTGGATAATTTGATAAGTATATGTCTTGGGGTGGGCCTGTTGGGGTTTATGACTTGTGGAGTGCGCTGTGCTTCTTGGATATGTACATCTGTCTCTTTCAGTAGATTTGGGAAGTTTTCAGCCATTATTTCCTGCAACACTCCTTCTGACCCCTTTCCCTTCTCTTCACCTTCTGGAATGCCTATAATACGTATGTTTGAACGTTTTGCATTGTCATTCAAGTCCCTAAATCCTGATTGGATTTTTTCTATCTTCTTATTGACCCCTTCTACTATCTGTTTGATTTCTGAGGTACTGTCTTCCACATCACTAATTCTCTGCTCTGTCTCTTCTAGTCTGCTGATATTTGCTGCAAGTGTATTTTTGATTTCTTGAACTGTGGTGTTCATTCCCATCATATCTGTTATGTTTTTGCGTATGTCTGCAATTTCCCCTCCAAGTGATGTCTTCATGTTGTTAACCTCTTTCATTACTGCATCAAATTTGTCGGTGATAAATGTTCTGAGTTCTTTCATTGCTTGTGCCAAGTTTTGCTCCCCTTCGTGATTATTGGTTTGTTGATTGGATTCAGCCATGTTTTCCTGATTATTGGTTTGGTTTGTAGATTTTTGTTGCTTTCTGGTCATCTCTTTATTTTGACGGATTTAATCAGTTCCTTAGCTTCTTTGTCTGCTTTTGGAGGTTAATTAGTTGTTATTTTTGCATAGTAGTTATATCTTCTCTTTGTCACTTTTTTCTTCTTATTCAAGTTACTTGTTGTTGGTTAGGTTCACTTTAGAAGAAAGTATTAGTGTTGGGGAAAGGCAATTGTGTCAGCAAGGGAAAAGTGTAGAGTAGTATTAGTAATGTATGTTAACAAAGCAAGAATATGAGATCTGGGAGGATGGAGGTTAGATTCATGTAGATTGTATAGAGTTATAGCTGTAGGTAGAGTACCTTTTATGGATTAGATGGCTGAATATAGGCAGAATATGGTATGAACTACAAAGCTATTGTTTTCATGAGAGAGGGAAAAAGAAAAGAAAGGTAATAGTTTCAAGAGTGGATAACAGACAGAAAACAGAACAAAGGTATTAGAAATTAAGAGTTAGACAGTTTGTGGATCAAAGAATGGGAAGTGGGGGGTGGAATATAGGAGATACAGTAGATGATAGTGGATATCAAGATGCAGGGGAAGGGGGATAGTGTAGGTAGCCTAAATCAGTTCACACAGAAATGAGGCAGTGTAGGAAGGGATAACTCAGCAAATATGAGGAGTTCCCTGTAGCACCTATTGCGTACTTGAATTAAAATAAAATAAGTGGAAAATGAGGGACAAGAGGGAAAGAGAAAACCGAGGAGAAAAAAAAAACTAATTATAATAAAGGAAAAAAGAAAGACAAGAAGAAAGGAAGAAAGAAAAAGAGGATAGGCAAATGGTGGGGTACAGATAGGGGGAAGAGAGATATAGGTATACACGTGTCACAATTGCAACACTATCTAAAACAACCAGCAAAAAAAAAAAAAAAAAAAAACCCTAAATAGCTGTATTTAAAAAAAAAAAAAAAAAGGGACTTTGGGGGCCACGCTAGGAGAAAAGACTAGGGGATAATGCAATATTAGCAATCAGGACGTCAAAAAGAGTAAAAAGTAAGATAAAGTGAAAATCAAACCAAAACAATATGAACCAATAAAGATAAAATGCGAACGTTAAGGTCCAGGGCACTCAAGGACCCCAGGTAGACCCCAGGGCGTGATGGATTCAGGGGTGGAAAGTCTGAGACACTGAAGACTCAAGAGGTGTGAGTCTGGGGTGTGGACCCCCAGAGTCCAGGGGACCCAGACCTGGCAACCTCAAATCTGGTCCACAGAAAGCTGAGGAGCCCCGCAGTGCAACACAACCCTCCGGGATCCCCGTAGCTGGGTGCCAGCCCAGTGGGGGAAGCCCGATTCGTGAATTCTATTTTGAATATCTAATCCCTGAAATTCACCTAACTCCTCAGGGTATCAGCCTTGGGACAGCTCCCTCCCTGTGCTCCCACGCAACGGCCACTTGAGGGCGCCTTTACACCATGGCCAGTTCAATGACCCAGATCCCAAGCCCCGCCGGGTGGGGTGGGCTTCAGCTGGAAACGCGGAAAACAGACTCTAAGATCCGAAATCCCAAACTTCGCAAAATATTCCCCAATCAGCTTTCAGATGTGTCCTCCTCCCTCACTGCACCCTACAACAGTCTCTCAATTGTGTCCCCTTATTGTCCAAAATCCAATTCCGTTGCAGATCGGCAGCCGGACCTGTGGGGATGGAGCTCCAGGCGGAAGCTCTATCCCCCCTGTCCGACGGCTAACCCTTCCCCCGCTTCAGCACAATACACCGTCTGTCTCCCCAAATCAATCTGCAAAGGAGTCTTGTCCCAACAATCCCTCACCAGCCAGCCCAGTATCCGCGAATTTCTCAGCACTGCAAAACCTCCAGAGAAAGGAAAAAAAAAACAAAAACCCTGGCTGCCGTGGCTCCGGAGCCTCAGGAGCGCCCGGAGCCTCAGGAGCGCCCGCTACCGCGTCTCCGCCCACCCCCGGAGGGAACTTCCCACGCCCAGCTGGGACCTCCATTTATATGTTATAGACGTATCCTCTCTGTTACCTTCCCACCGAATTGACGTCCAGACACCTTCCAACCAGCAAAAATCCCCGAAACAGCGCGGTCCCAAAGAGCCTTCAACGCTGCCCAACCGTCCCCTGCTGAGACACTACCAGGTAAGCTCACGCAGCCACCATCTTCCCAGCATCCTCTCTATAGTTTTAGCTCTTACATTTAGTTTTATATTTGGAGTTATTTCTACATAAGAAAGGGATCAATTTCCTTCTTTTGTATGTATATGTTTAGTCTTTTTGTAGGGAAAATCTAACTGTTGAATTCTCTTAGTGCATATTTACCTGGCAATTCCCTAATTCTGCCTTCATTTTGGAGGATAACTTCCTTGATTGAAAGTCTTTTTTTTAGCACTTTGAATATGTAATGCCACTATGAATATGAAGCTGCCATGGTTTCTGATTAGAAATCTTATTGAGGACTCTTTATGCATAATGTATTGATTTTAGAGTATTGATTTCAGGGTTCTGTCTCTGACTTTCCATAGTTTGACTATGAGGTGTCTAGAGTGTGGAGCACTTTGAGTTTAGCCACATGTAGTTCATTGAGCTTCTTGGATGGGCAAAGTAATACTTTTCATGACAGTTTGCAAGTGTTTGGCCATTGTTTCTTGAAATATTCTTTCTACTTCTTTCTCTCCCTTCTCTTTTTCTGTGATTCCCATTATACCTACAGGTCTCATAGCTTCTGTTCATTTTTCTTCATCCCTTTTTGTTTCTGTTCTTCAAACTAAATAATTTTAATTGAGCTATCTATAAATTTACTGATTCTGTCTTCTACCTATTCAAATCTGCTGTTGAATCCTTCTAGTGATTTTTCATTGCATTTATTGTACTTATCATCTCCAGTGTTTCTATTTGGTTTCTTTTTAAAAATAATTTATGTCTATTATAAAATTTATTTGGCAAGACATTTTCCCTATACATTTATTTAATTAAACATAGTTTCCTTTAGTTCTTTGAAAATATTTACAAAAATTGATTTAAAGTCTTCAAGTAAATCCAGCATCTGGGGATTACCCAGGAATAGGTTATATTGACTGATTTTTGTGTGTGTGAGTATTGATCATACTTTAGTTTTTGTTTGTGCATCTCATATTTTTTATTTTGAAAACTCGATCTTTTATGTAATATAATGAGACATTACTGGAAATGTGGCAAGTCTGAAAATCATCCCAGACCTTTTTAGGTTCTGTTGTATTGTATTTGCTGTTATTACTGTTGCTCTTGGTTTAGTGCCTTTTCTGGATGATTTCTGCAAAGTATTTTTTGTGTGTGTGTGGCATGTGTCATTAATTAGCTATTGGTAAGTTAATTATTGGTGAAAACTTCCTCAAGTGCTTTAAGTAATAATTCTACCAGCCTTTGCTGAGGGATTCTTTCTATGTGTTAAGGCACATCTACAATTCTGTGATAAGCAGTTTAAAACTCTGCCTTAGCTTTCACTTCTCTTTTGAACAAAACTTCAAGGTCAGCTAGAAGTAAGAATTCAGGGCTTTCTCAGGACTTTCTTTGGCCTATGCACATTTCTGCACATGTGAGTGGTTTTTTAGCTTCCCAGGAATATTTCACAACTTTTCAAATCCCCTATGGACATACATTGCATTCTCCAGTTTTTCCTTTCAAGATTTTTTGGCCAGTCTTCTTTTTCTCCAACTGCCTTAGGCATGTTCAGTGTTAAACAATTGCTACTTATCTTTTTCAACAATCCTCCAGGGACAAACATTCCCACAGACTGAGTTCTGAGTCAGGTAATATACAGAGAAGCATAGAGACTGGAGATTTTCAGGGAGCTGATATGCAGGTCCTTGGGAATATTCTCTGGGGCTGGGGCTTTTGTTAAAATTCAAACCCAGTTTTCTTCTCCAGTGGTTATCAGTCTGCTTATTGTCACATACTCCATAGTTAAAATGCCACAAAACCCAATATTCTCACCAATACACAGCTGTTTTTCTTAAACAAACACTTCAGATTGTTACCTGCCTTCTGTTATTTTTCATAGTTCTCAAGAAACAGATTTTGATTATTTTTGCCAGGATCTTGTTCCTTTTATAGAGCAGCATATTTTTGGATGCCTTTATCATTCCAGAAGTGCTTCTCTATATTTATTAATAAACACATAAAATAATCTGGGTAATAGAATACCTTTACTTTACAACTTTAGCTATATATCCTGGAAACTTTCTCTATAAATAAGTGTTTGTGAAGATGTTACAGATGCTATCAAATGGTTATGAAATTTCTCCTCTGCTATTGTTAGCTCTGAGTTCAAATGTGCTTCAGTGCCTTGAGAGCACATCTAGACAAAGTTTGACTTTTTGTTTGCTGATGATGGCAAACTAAATATTAGATGAATTGGCCTATTTAATGGTCAGTAAAAATATTATTGAGAAGTTCATTTTGTACCTTCTTTTTAGAACCTAACATATCAAAAACACTGTCTTTGTCTTATGTCTGGATCACACTACTATAGAAAGAATAATAATATTGGTGTAGACACTCTAGAACATTTAGAATCACGTATATTTTCTCTGCATAGTGGAGGAATAAGCTCTTAACTGTCAAAACCAATCTCTTCCACATTTTCTTGAGGCTTCAGGTTTCTAAGTCCGTGTATGTAGGGAGCCACCTGCTGTGAAACCTATTTACAGCCTCTCACAACATGGCGGATCTCACAACATGGCGGAATTCACAAATCTGCCCTGTCATTTCCTTATTCTTCTCCTCCCTGCTTCTTTGTTCTCCCCCTCCCGCCACTACTCAGGAGACCACAGCAATATGCATGCGCAAGGCGTGAAACTCCGCAGACCCGGTGCAAACTGTCGGCCAATCCCCTCCTTGGACGTCTGCCACCCACAAGACTAGCCTATCACCTATGTACACATTCCCTTCCCTCTCTATATATCCCCGTGTTTTACCCCCAATAAACGAGACTTGATCAGAATCCTGTCTTGTCTCCATTCTTCTCTCGACTCCTGCCCCACCCTGCTTCTTCCCACAGGTCCCTGGACTCGCCCCCACCGGACCGGAGCACCTATAGTGTTATAATATCCCAAATGCTCTGCATTATTTTGGGATGATGCTTCTGCTACATCTGCCTGAAATTTGCATGCTACTGTGTCCAACTCACAAACTTATCCCATGGCCTAAAGAATCCCTATGCCTGCAGTGCTTCTGGAATCGGTAGTGATGGTGGGTCCCTCTTAATAGGAATGCTTCTTTCTAGTCTGTTATCTTTTTCACTGTGCCCTTTTCTGGTGCCATCAGCCACACCTGTCAGGTATCACTCGAATCCTTGATTGTTTACTTCAGTCTAAACCCGATCTGAGCAAGACTGCTCTAATAAACACTGGCTTATTGCTTTCTCTATCCCATCAGCTTCTGTTGTTTCATAGGAAAACCTTAGGAATTTTTATCTCTAGAGTAATCAATCCAGTGTACAGGGCTGGAACAGGGTTTTTTTTTTTTTGAGGTCACAGTTCTGCATTCTGTCACTTCATGCCAAGTCCCCATCATCACCATTTTCTACAAACCTGTTGTTTCCTCCAGGAGTTTTGCTTCTGCTTATATTGTAATTTAGAACAGAGTCCCTCATAAATCTTTCAGCAACATTTTTGATAGCATTTTGGCTCTTTAGCTAAATGTCAGAATCCATCTTTACTTAAAAGTAAAATTTTATTTGAAAGTATATTATTATACCACTTAAAAACACATTACCATATAAGATTATGCATTGTGTATTGACATACACAGGAGTTTAAAAGGGGGAAACTTATTGTTTAATTATGGGGAAGGAATTCCTAATAGTGAGTGCATTTGTTTTATTTCCAATGGTACACTGTATCCTGTATTGTCATTCTTCCAACAGTAGTCTATTTTCAAGTAGCAATGCTTTGACCAGATGGGAAGTTTTCACAGCAATTTGTATAACATTTAAAAACAGGTAGTGTTTTGTTTTAACACTTAAAACTTGGATTACATTCAGATTCCCTTTTTACTAGAGAGATGTATTTATCTATTCACTTAAACAGATGCATGTGTCTGAACAGCTGCTGATTCCAAAGTTATGTCCTACATATATTTATGCATTCTGAACACATTTACCAATGCTACCATGACATTGCTATAAAAATAAAAATAAAAAGAGAAAAAATCTTCCAGATGCTGTTGACTTTTTAAGCAGATCTGTTCTACAAAGCAGGCACCTAATTCCAGCACTGTGCACATAGTTTTCCATGAATCTTGAGCAACCTTCTATCCAATTGAATATTAATTAAAATTCAACAGCAATAAATATATAAACATAAATTTTGTGTGTGTGTGTATGTGTGTATATATATATATATGCATGCCATGAGGCTTGTTGCAAATCAAAATACAGTTTTTTCTTTTCATGTTTTTAATACATTTTTATTAGAGAGGTTGTGAACTTACAAAACAATCATGGAAATGTGTGGAATTCCCATAAAACAGCCCTCCACCATTACACTATATTGTTGTGGAACATTTATTATAGATTACATACAGAAAACAAAGTAATTTAATAACCCTAAATAATTCAGATTTTCTCAGGTTTCATTTTGTCTTTTTGTAATGTTTTCTTTTTCAACTTCAGATAGTCACAAAACTCATTTCCAAAGACTGAACTGTCCTGCTATGCTTTAGTTCATAGAAATAAATTGATTAATCAGCCACAAAGAAACAAGTGAGCACGAGCTAACTTTTTGTATTTTCTTGAGTGATGATAGTAAAATTGACAAAACAAATATTTCTATGTAAGGAAATATTGACAATATTGCAAGAAAAGTTTAATAAGTAATCATTTATGTTCTTATATCTACATAAAATATATGGCATATGAAAAGTTGCTGTTTTATTATATATTATAGATTGATGTATGTTATAACATGTCCCCATTCAAAAACATGATCCAATTTGCAAAACACTAAAAAGTATACGTTTAGGATTATCTAAAAAGTACAAAATGGATTGGAAGTAAATTTAGCTAGGCATTTTCTTCCATCAGAAGCAAAGGGGAAATTCATGATGTAATGGTCCTTGTCTAAGAAGAATAGGCTTACATGTTCATCATGAAAGGCAAACCTTGTCTTACAATATATGTATATACTATAAATATTTGAGCATATATATACACATAAGTTCATATTAACTGATCTTTAATGCTATCTGTGTAAAAGATGCAGATATTTCTTTTATGTGAACTTTTCTAGTGACCCTAAATAAGAACTGAGAGTATTATGTAAAATTTAACCCCTTGTTAGAGTGAAATGAACCATCATAATAAATGATGTGGCAATCAATCATTGCCTTTTGGAATTCTTCCATTTACAAAGTATACTTAATTACAGCAATATTACATTTGTTAAAATTGAAGACTACAGGGAAGCGGCTGTGGCTCAGTCAGTTGGGCTCCCATCTACCATATGGGAGGCCCTCGGTTCTCGTCACAGGGCCTCCTTGTGAAGGCAAAGCTGGCCCATGCACTGTGGAGAGCTGATGGTCCATGTGCTGTGGAGAGCTGACAGCCAGTGTTCCATGGACAGCTGGTGCAACAAGATGATGCAACAAAAGGAGACAAGCAGATACAGAAAAAAAATGCACAGCGAATGGACCCAGAGAAGAGACAGCAAAGAAAGGAACAAGCCTCGGGGTGGGGGGGATAAATAGATAGACAGATAAATAGAGAGAGAGAGAGATAATAAAAATTTAAAAAAAAAGAAATTGAAGACTACATTTTACAAAGTCTGAAAGAATCCAGGTATCTCACAAGGAACCAGCTATTCTTTCCATTGAGTAACACTGTTACAAAACTATTTCATTATACTAATTTTATTTCTTAAATTTTTCCATTGAGACATGTATTATATAATTCACCCTCAAGATTCTGCATTCAACATGTTAGTAAATTTTGCATCTTATGGGCTTAACTCACATCTGTTATCACTCTAAATCTTCTTTGTTAGGCTTTAAAATTAAAGTCTTGAAAATGGCCTAATTTTCACATATAAGGAGAGCTAACTTACGTTGAGCACTATTCCATGCCAGAAAGTGTGCTAAAAGCTTTATGGACTTACATCAATTAATTTATAAAAGAATCTTATTAATCTTGTTTTTTTTTTTAAGGAAAAAATAAAACATGAAGATATAGTAAATTTGTCTGGCTACAAAGTTTAATTATATCAAACAGCTAGAACATAAGCCTAATGCTCTTTGTTTCCATAGCAAACCTTCTTAACCACCACAGTATATTGTAATAACAAATAACTTGTTTAACAGCTTCTCTTGTAGCATGTACTGTATATAAGAAAATTTCTTTTCCATAAATACATTTGGGAAACTTGAGAAGAATTTGAAAAGCAAATAGATGATGTACTTTCCCAATAAAAATACTTTTTAGACTGCTTTTAGTGAAAATTTCAAATTAACTAAGGAAGAGAAGTCAGTGGTCAAAATCATATTCTTTGCTAGCTTAATGAAACTGATGTTTTTTGGAACCACCTTTTTTTTACACTGACGTTATCAAATTCCTTGATAATGACAAAATATCAGAGAAGTCTGAAAGCTAACCAGTCCTTTTCTCCTGGATAGATACCAGAGAAATATACAAGCAGAATATGTCACTCTTGGAGCAGATTCTTAAACCAGTTCTAACTATCAGGTCATAAATAGTAGCAATGTGAAGAAATTATCTTTGTATCACCAGGACTTTCTCTATGCCTGTGTGGAGTACATTCTCAGTGTTTGTTTATTGGATGCACTCATGAGTTAGTAATATAAACCCAATTCCTTCCTCCTTTCCCACAGCTAGAGCACAGTCCTCAGACTTACTTGTGGTGTGGCTGGCTCATGCTCCTATTTAGGTGGCATCCTACAAAATTATATACAAGTCAGATATGACATTGCTAAACAGTAATTTTCTTTCTCAATGCTCCTTTCTGTGTATTTATGTCTTAATAATGCAAAAAAATTCAATGTCAATAATTAGACCTCATGCATACAGAATTTTAAAAAATGTAGTTGCCTTTTTTCCATTTGAGCTCAAGACATACCAATTTATTTCAAATGAATATACATTTAGGGCACTTTGGTTTTCTATGACCCACACAGTTGTGTTTATTTATAGAAAGCAATGTGAAGAATTTTAAAAATGATTGGAGAAACAATCCTAATGTAAGATAATAAACAAACATGGTAGGAAAAATGAATTAATGACTGAGAGTCAAGACTAAAATCAGCATAAAATGATGATTTAGACCTAGTCTGAAATAAGTTAAATATGGTAATTAAGAAATCTCAAGATATAAAATAAAAATAAGATTAAATACAATCTTTAACAAAGGATTTGCCTATGGTATTTGAAGACACCCTGTACATTGTACCATGAAGTGTAGGTTTGAATATATTCTACAATTCTGATCTTCAGTTCCTATTTTGGCTTTCTTCCTATTCAGGAGAGTTAGATTTTGCTTTGAATTGAGGAGGCTTTGCTCTCTCTGGGTTGCACACTTTTCCTAATATAAGTGACTAACTTTACAAATCAACTCTGTTGAGACCCTCACACAAATTTTAGTGAACTTTTTAGGCTTTTGTCAGAGAGTATGCCTTATTAAAAAATTAATGAGTATTTACTAAGAATTTCCTCAGAGGACAATCCTGTACTGTAAGTTACATGGTGTGGCAGGGATTGGCATTGCTTTTTCGCCTTTATTTGTTTGTTTTTAAATGAACTTCTTTTGAAAAGCCTTGATTAACAGAAATATTGCAAAGAGTGTATACCATGTTCCAAACCCACACTCAGAGCCCCCTACTGTGAACATGTCACAGTAGAAGAGTGCATTTGTCACAACAAATGAACCAATTAACCCTAAGTGCATACTTTTTAAAGATGTTTTGGCCCAGTATCCCCTTCAGGAAGTCAAATTCCATTTAGTCAACTATGATAAGTCATTATTTAGTTTCATAAGAAACTGACCAATTGTCATCCTAAGTAGCTGTTCTGGTCATTCTAATTTATCCCTAGCGAGTATTAATATGGAGAATTGTTTCATTTGCTAATTCCCAACCTGTATATCTTTTTTTGGTGAAGTATCAGCTCCAATCTCCTGCCCATTCTAAAAAAAAAAAAAAAGCCCTTATCATTGAATTTTAAATATTCTCACCTATTTTGTGAACAAGTTCAAAGATATGTGATTTGTGACTATTATTTTCATTATGTGGCTTGTCTTTTCATTCTATTGACAGTGTCTTTGGAAAGAAGACAGTTATAATTATAGCAAAGTTTATCATTCATGTTTCTTTTGTGGCAGACTCTTCTCTTAGTGTGTATAAAATCTGACTACCAAACCTAAGATTATGTAGAATTTTTCTAATTATCTTTAACTTCTATAACTTTGCATTTGATATTTAGGTCTATTTTACATGCTGAATTAATTTTTCTCTATGGTGTAATATATGTGGTTTGATTCATTTTTCTTTTTTTACATATGAACATTCAATTGTTCCATTACCATTTGTTGAAAAGACTCTTTTTTCCCACTGAATAGCACTTGTGCCTTTGTCAAAAATCTTAGTATATTTGTGTGTATCTATTTCTGGTCTCTCCATTCTGTGTCACGGATCTGTTTTTCTGTTCTTTTGCTAGTACCATGCAGTTTTGATTACTGTAGCTTTAAGTCTTAAAATTGGGTAAAATAAGTTCTCCAATTTTGTTCTTCTTCTTCAATATCTTGACTATTCTAGGTGTTTGACCTTTCCATACACACTTTAGAAATCAGTTTTTCAGTATCAACAAAATAGTTTCCTGGGAATTTGATTGGGGTTGATTTAACTCATTAGATAAATTTGGGAAATATTTATATCTCAACATTGTTGTGTTATATCAGCCAAGATCATGAGCTATGTCTCCATTTGATTTATTTCACCAGTATTTTGTAGTTTTCCATACATAATTCCTATGCTAATTTTGTTAGTTTTATGGCCTGTATTTCATTTGAGGGAATGCTCTTGTAAATGGTATTTTTATTTCCAAATTCTAAACTGTTAATACATAGTAAAGTCACTGAATTTTGTGTATTGGCTTTGTGTACTGTGTCATTACTTTATTCATTTAATAATTTCAAGAGGTTTTAAGTACATTCTTTGGAGTTTTCTCCATAGACAATCATGCAATCTGCAAATGGAGACAGGTTTATTTTTGTGTGTCCAATCTGTATACTTTTTACTTCTTTTTCTTGTGTCTTTACACTAGCTCAGACTAGCTATGAGTGGTAAGAGAGGGTATCCTTGCTTTTTCCCAGTCTTGGAGGAAGGACATTCAGCCTCTGACCATTAAGTTTCATATCAAATCTAAATTATTCATATATCCCCTTTATTAAGCTAAGGAATTTCCTTTCAATTCCTAAATTTTCATTAGTTTTTATTA
This sequence comes from Dasypus novemcinctus, assembly GCF_030445035.2. Classification (NCBI taxonomy): domain Eukaryota; kingdom Metazoa; phylum Chordata; class Mammalia; order Cingulata; family Dasypodidae; genus Dasypus; species Dasypus novemcinctus. The sequence goes on from NC_080677.1 coordinate 2,352,141, forward strand.
TGAGTGGGTGTTGGATTTTGTTGAATATTTTTCTGTATCTGTTGATAAAATCACGTTTTGACTTTTTCTGTTATGTTGAATTGCATTGATTAATTTGTTCATGTTTGTATTAGTCAGCCAAAGGGAGAGGTGCTGATGCAAAATATCAAAAATCGGTTGGTTTTTATAAAGGGTGTTTGCTGGGATAGAAGCTTACGGTTATCAGGCCATAAAGCCTAAGTCACTTTCCTCTTCAGAGTCTTTTGCCAAGTACTGGAGCAAGATGGCTGCCTACATCTGCCAGGGTTCAGGCTTCCTGGGTTCCTCTCTTCCTAGGGTTCATTTCTCTCCAGACTTAGCTCCTCTGTTTTCTCTACAAGGTCAGCTGTAGACTATCAGGCAAATGACTCTGTCTCACTCCCTGGGGCTTCTGCTGTGTCTAAGGAGCCATCTCTATTCCTCTGTGTTCCTCTCCTGTGTGTTCACCTTCCAGGCTTCAGCTAAAACTCCGGCATCAACCATACCAAACTGCGGCAATGCTGAAGCAGACTTCCATTCCAGGAATGGACCCCATTTGGTCATGACCTACTACACTTTCCATGAATTGGTAGGTTTGAACAGCCTGTAATTGGCTGAATATCTTTGAATCTATGATCATGAAGCACTGCTATTTTAGGAAGTTGAAGCTGTGAGTTCTGTTCAGATAAATATATCCCAAAATGGAATTACTTATTAAAATTTTAGGTTTTGTGAAAGTTGGAGTAACATGAACTGGAAGTACCCCCCTACCTGAAACATCAACAACAAATTCTAACAACTAACCAAACAAAACGCAAAATATACATATTCTCATAGCAGTTTTCTGGAATCAGGGAATCAGGCAATAAAGGACAAAGATCCTTGAGAGATAAAGATAAAGAAGTAAGTCCTGTGATTTTTCCAGTTACAGTTTTGAGATTATAGGTCTTTGTGCATTCAGAGGAAATTCAAACACAGCACAATGGACTCTGGAGAGATACAGATAATAGTATGGGAAGAATAAGAGAATTAGTAATAGAATTCACAGGACAGAGTAACAGAGAGAAAACAGCAGCACAGATGGAATGTTCTGAAGATCTAACCTCAGAGTAGTTTTGATCATAAATGTGCAAGGACACTACAGAAGTCTGAGGAAAAAGTATCCAAAAATATTAGAACTTACAATGCTTATAGTACAACATGGCTAAGAACAACACTTGAAACTTGTTCCCACTAACCAACTAGAAAAAAGTCATACTTCACTTGTCATTAGGCAGAGTACTCAGGAAAGTCTTCCTTTATTAGTGTGGAATAATCAGGCCAGATGGAGCTTTGTTCCAGACACAGTTGGCAATTTATAAAAGCAAAAACAAAATACTTCAAACTGTTTCCACAAACTTAGCTTCACCCTAGAACAAGATAAAATAATGTTATAGAGAATACAAAAATATATAGAACACAACAATATGTGGCATCCAAGCAAAGGTTATTAAGCATGCAAAAAAGAAGAGGAAGACAATTCCTAATGAAGAGAAAAATTAAAAATGATCCATACTGATGCAGACATCAGAAAAATAAATACAAGTTTGCTAAATCAGACTTATAACTAAATTCTGAATATTCAATAGTTAAGGAGAGAAATGTCAGATATAAGAGAAATCAAACTTCTATATATGAAAATGACCAAGTGTTAGATTAAAAAACATAGACCATTGCATGAAATTATTGGCAGCTTGAAAATTTCTAAAAACAAGATCAATGAACTCAAGGACACAGAAACAAAAATAACCCACTAGTATACATAGAGAGGAAAAAAATAAAGGAAAAGAGAATCAGAGAGTTGTGGAATAATTTAAGTGGCCAAAGATATGTGGAATTGAAAATCCTGAGAGAAAGTACTGAAAAAAATTTTCTGAAGGAATAATGGCCAATTATATTTCAAATTTCATAAAAAATATTAACCTGAAATCCAAGAAGTTCAGAGGAATCCAGTCACATGAAATAAGAAGAGAACTACACCAAGGATCATTATAACCAAAGTATTCAAACCAGTAACAATGAGAAAATCTTAAAGAGAAAAAAGATCAGTTATACTGAAATAAAAAATAAGTACAATAGCACGTTTCTCATTGGAAATATATTTTTCATGACATAGATGTAAAGGTTCTCAAATGAATTAGAAAACTGAGTCCAGCAATATATAAAAATGAGTGACTGATGTTTCACTCATTCAAGTTTATCATTCAATAATTAATCAATGAAATTCACCATTTTAACTATTTTTTTAAGAAAACATCATCTCCATGGATGCATACAACACATTTGATTAAATCTAATATTTTTCCTGATCATAGCTCTCAACAAACTATGACTAGAAGGGAACTTCCTCATTAAAAAAGGGAACATATTAAAAAAAAAATCACACTTGATGGTACATGACTAAATTATTTTCTCCTAATATTTGAAACAATAAGAGGATACCTAATCTCACCATTTCTCATCAGTGTTGAATTAAGATTAAAATGCATTCAGATTAAAAATCAAATATAAAACTGCCTATATTCACAGATAATGTATTCATTTATTCAAATAATCTAATTGATAATGTATTAAAGTTGTATCCAATAGGATCAATGTACAACACTACTATGCACTAGCAAAAAGCCATCAAATTTTAAATAAAGCATTACTATTGTTTACAATAGAATCAAAATATGAAATATTTAGAGAGGAATCTGACAAAAGATATGAAAGATCTTTACCTTGAAAATTTCAAAATGTTCCTGAAAGAAATTAAATATTTAAATCATTGGTGCCATATTCCGTGTGAATGGGTCAGTTGACTCAATATTATTTGATATCAATTATCCCCAAATTGATCTATAGGTTTAATGAAATCCCAATCAATATCTCCAAAGGTTTTCTTACAGAAATTGTAAAGATATCTTTAAAATTGATATGAAAGCTCAAGTGACTAGAATAGCCAAAACTAACTGGAAAAATGAACAAATTTGAAGGAACACATGACTTGATTTCAAGATTTATTGAGTTACTTTAATCCAGATACTGTGGTACTAATGTAAAGACCTGCAAATTGTCCAAGGAACAGAATACAGAAAAATACTACATACACATGGAAACTGATTTTTTACATCCTGCTAAGGTAATTTAGTGAAGAGAGAAAAGGTTCTTCAATGAAGGCTGGTCAACCATTGAACCCATATATGCAAGCAACAAATAAAAAGAAATCCCTCTAATCCATATACAAACATTACTTCAAAATGGATCTGAGATCTAAATGGAAAACATAAAAGAATAAACATTTCCTAAAGAAATCATAGGAAAAATATTTGTGATCTTCAGTTAGATAAAGGTTTGTTAGAAATGACACAAAACCAGAATCCATTAATAAAAGAAAGGATAAATTGAGCTTCATCAGAATAAGGACTTTTGCTTTTCAAAAACAACAGTTAGAGAATGAAAAGACAAGCCACAGATAAAGTAAAATCCTTTGCCAATCCTATCTCTTGTATCTAGAATATATAATAAATAATTTAAAAATAGCCAATTTTTAAGAATTATCTGATTCTTTAGGAAAAAATATATGGATAGCATATGATTACATGAAAATAAACTCAGCAACATGGATCAATAGGGAAGTGCAAATAAAAACCCCACAATGACATGCCACTACATATCCACTAGAATGTCTAAAATTAAGAAGGCTGGCAAAATCAAGTTTTGGTGAGGTTATAGAGGAACTGGAACTCTTGTATACTAGTAGAATGAATGTAAAATGGTAAAAATCATTTTGGAACAAAATGGCAGTTTCTTTCAATATTACTCATAAACCTGCCATATAATCCAGCCATGCTACTCCAAGATATACCCAAGATATATTTACCTAAGGAAAATAAAAGCCTTTGTCCATACAAAGGCTTGTATAGGGATGTTCGTAGCAGCTTCATTTGTAGCAAACAAAACATGGAAATGATCTAAACATCCATTAATAAATGAATAGATAAGTGGATTGTTATACAATCATATAATTACTAGTACATAGAAATAAAAATGAACAAACTACTGACATACAAAGACATTAATGAAATTCAAAACAATTGTGCTTATGAAATAAATGAGAGAAAAGTGTACATAATTTATGACTTCATTGCTATAAAATTATAGAGATGGCAAACTTATTCATAGTGGCAGAGCAGAGTAGATGCCTAGGGATAGAGTTGTGGTGGGAATCGTAGGAATGTGCAAGTGAGATTATGAAGAAGTAAGAGTAAACTTTTGGGAGTGTTTCATACCTTCACAGCTTTGAATGTGTTGGTTATTTTAAAAGTCTGTAAATTTATCTAAGAGTTTATTAAATTCTGTATTTTAAATATATGCCATTCCCTGTATGCCAGCTATACCTGTATTAGTCAGCCAAAAGAGTGCTAATGAAAAATACCAGAAATCTGTTGAATTTTATTTGGGGTAGAAGCTTACAGTTACCAGGCCATAAAGCATAAGTTACTTCCCTCACCAAAGTCTGTAGCCGTGTGTTGGAGCAAGATGGCTGCCAATATCTGCAAGGGTTCAGCCTTCCTCTTCTTCTTAAGGTTCCATTGTCGCAGCTTCTTCCAATATCAGCTGTAGGCTGGCACAATTCTCATCTCTCTCTTGGGGCTCATTCCTCTCTGGGCTCAGCTGCTTTGTTTTCTCTACAAGGTCAGCTGTAGCTCTCAGGCTTTCTCTCTTCCTGGGCCCTCTGCTGTGTCTAAGGAGCCGTCTCTTTTCTTCTATGTTCTTCTCCTGTGTGTTTAATTCCCAGGGCTCCAGTACAAAAAACTCCAACTTTCTCCTCTGCCATATTGTTTTCTCTGTGAGTCCCGGCCCAATCAAAGCCTTAATCATTATTTAATCAAGTAGAAGTAAAACCTCTGAATTTAAGACAATCTAATACACCCAGAGAAACAGACCAATTTACAAACATAATCCAGTATATTTTTGGAATTCATAAACAGTATCAAACTGCTACAATACCTTGATAAATAAGTTAAAGCATGAAATGAAACAAAAAGGATAGTTATTAATGCTAAAAGTTAAAATTCTCCTTGCTGTATATCTATGTACCATCACATTAGGGTAAATCTGAGGGAAAAAAAACAAAACATGAAAATGTAAATTGACAAATATTTACCATGGCAGACTTTACAGAACCATTTTCAGTCCAAGTAAAAATAGGTGATAGAGAAGACCTTATTAATATAATCAAAACAATAATTTTATGTAACAAATATATAGGGCATTCAAAAAATTAAAGAGATATTGACACAAGCAAACTTTATGGCTTCCATAATGTAGAATAATACAAACAATATTCTTTGATCTCAATCTAGGAAAGCTAGATATTAATGGCAAAAATACCAAAGAAATGATGATTCAGTCTTAAAATTGGGAAAAAAAAGTTTATTAAACAACTCTTGGGTAAACGAAAAGTATAAACTAAACTTGCAGAACTTGTAAGAAAAAATGATTATAAAAGACTATCTTGGCGACAGACTTGGCCCAGTGGTTAGGGCGTCTGCCTACCAAATGGGAGGTCCACGGTTCAAAGCCCAGGCCTCCTTGACCTGTATGCAGCTGGCCCACACACAGTGCTGATGCAGGCAAGGAGTGCCCTGCCACGCAGTGATGTGTCCCGCATAGGGGAGCCCCACGCTTAAGGAGTGCTCCCTGTAAGGAGAGCCGCCCAGCACAAAAGAAAGTGCAGCCTGCCCGGGAATGGTGCCACACACACGGAGAGCTGACACAACAAGATGACGCGACAAAAAGAAACACAGAGTCCTGTGCCACTGACAACAACAGAAGTGGACAAAGAAGACATAGCAAATAGACACAGAGAACAGACAACCAGGGTGGGGGGATAAGGGGAGACAAATAAATAAATAAATAAATCTTTTTTTAAAAAAAGACTGTCTTAAGAATTTATAGGGAAAAAAATAAAGCAATTGCCAAAGAAAAATGTATAGCCTTAAATGCTTACTTTATATTATTCAATATTAAATAATGAAAATAAATGAATTCACAGATCAACAATCTAGAAAAGTAATATTTAAGACTAAGTGAAATAGCAAACATAAAGGCAGAGTATAATATAGGTAAAATAGAAAACAAAACATAAACTCTAATTACTTTTCCTTTGAAATATCAATAAAATGCCAAAACTCTATAACCAGAGCAGCAACGGAAAGGAAAAATTATAAGTACCTTGGAAAGGTATTAAGAAGGACATAATTGTTGGTTTAATGGAAATTATTTTAAAAGTGAGTCCCTTTTTTTTTTTGCAAAACATTACATAATTTTTTATTATTAAATGAGAAAATCTCATTTGTTACATCATCATATTGCTAGTCAGAGAAATGCTGCAGTGATGAAGATAATCAATGTTGGATCAACCAAAGTCCTCATTTATATACAAAGAAATAATGTTCAACACAGCCCAACACAACATTCTTGGTTTTCTTCATATTGATGAGTCCATTTTAATATTGCAGATAAAATAGAAAAATGTAGAGCAAAATGCAGTTTATCAAAATCAATCCAGTAAAATTAGAATACCTAAAAACCCAAAATATGCAGATTAAATAGAGAAAGAGAAAAAGAAATATGTCACAGAACAGTACCAGAATCATAGGTGTTGCCTATGGAATTTTTCTGACACTTCAAACACTAGGTGATCACAAGATTATCTAAACTGACCTGTAAAATATTAAAATATGATTTTAAATTATTTTTATTATTCAAATATAACATTTATACCTCAATCTGACAAAAAAAAATGTACAAGAGACCAAAATCTCGTAAGGATATAACAAATCTTACAAGAATATGAGAACATGGTAATGTTTGGATATACTCATAGTGGCAACAATTAAAAACTACAGCTGGGGGGGTACTGGGTTCCTGGCCGGTGGTGCTCTGTCGTGGTCCCTAGGGGAGCAGCGACAGTCTCCCAGGTGCAGCGGCAAGGACCAGGAAGGAACGAGGGTCCAACAGTGAGCCGCTGATGCTAATGACTATGCTTGTGAGCTGATATGCCTGAAATAAGAACAAGGCCTAGAGCAGCATTGTGCCTGGGAATTTCCTCCTGACAGCCTTCATGTTACTCAAATGTGGCCAGTCTCAAAGCCAAACTCAGCATGTAAATGCAATGCCTTCCCCCCAGCGTGGGACATGATACCCGGGGATGAGCCTCCCTGGCACCAAGGGATCACTATCAATTACCAACTGATGATGCAACTGGAGAATGACCTTGAATGGAAGGTTCAATGCGGATCAGCAGAATATCCCTGTCTACATAAAATAACATGACTTTAAAGTGCTGTTTGACCTAATCTAAGGGGAAATGGAAAGGAGAAATGAGTTTATATGGCTACGAGTCTCTAAAAAAGAGTCTGGAGGCTGTCAGAAGGATTGCCCTTATGCACAACTGAGCAGAGTCTAAGAGACAGATAAAGTAGAGACAACCCCCAGGTATTGGTTCCTTTGAGGGCTAAAGAGGCCCATGGGTGCTATGGTCATGGCAGATGGGGTTAACTGCCATGTCAGATGGCCCTTCTTTGTAGCTGGTGTTTTTGCGTGATGAATCTGGACTCAGATGGGACCTCTCTTCTTAAGACTTTCATGCTACTGTGCTGGAGTTGTAGTTGGTGTCGGGGCTTAAGATATATTTAGGGGATCTGAATCTCTGGACTGACAATGTGATAGCCAGGCCCTGAGCTTCAACAGATTCCAGCACCTACAATCTGATTTATTGGACTCACCTCACTCAGCTAAGATGGAGTTGAAGAAGGACAACCACCACAACATGGAGCCTAGAGTGCCTACAACTGAAAGCGAGAGGATTGCATCCAGTATCCATGAGGAATCTGAGCCTCCTCTTGACATAGAGGTGCAATGGACACAACCAATCCAATGTCCACAGAGAAAAGGTGGCATTGGAGTGGGAAAAGTGGACATGGTGGCTAATGGGTATGGGGTTTGGCAGGAAGAGATGAGATGTGGAGGCATCTTAGGGACTTGGAGCTGCCCTGGATGGTGCTTCAGGGGCAATCACTGGACATTGTAAATCCTCACAGGGCCCACTGGATAGAATGGGGGAGAGTATGGGCCATGATGTGGACCATTGACCATGAGGTGCAGAGGTGCCCAGAGACGTACTTACCAAATGCAATGGATGTGTCATGATGATGGGAATGAGTGTTGCTGGGGGGGGAGTGGTGAGGTGGGGTGGTGGGGTTGAAGGGGTCCTCATATATTTTTTTAATGTAATATTTGTACAAAATCAATTAAAAAAATAAAAAATAAAATAAAATAAATAAAATAGAATAAAAGAACATGAGAACACACTATTATTAAGACAATGTTTTAATTATTATACTTAAATTATTAAATATTATTAAACAGATTTTAACAGGATATTAGGACAAAATAATACAATGCAACCAAGAGAGATAAATGACAGGAATGTAAGGGTGAAATCATTATACTGTCATTCCCTTAGATATCTAAAAAGATTTACAGATAAAAAAACAACAAACATTCCTGTTAAAAACACATAATAAAATAGTTACTTAACTTCCATCTCAGCCTCAAGTTCTGCACAGCGGTCACTGAATAAATGAGGAAAGACTTGTAGTATTCTCACCAGGTGAGGCCAAGGCAAGCCTGCTCACTGCCTCCACTATTTCTTTTAACATTTTAGTAAAAAAAAAATTTAGTAACATTTTAATAAGAAAAAAACAGTTAGTAAAAATTAACTAATGAAACCAGATACTAGGTAAAAATAAAAGATAATTGGAAAATACTATAAAAGTTCGGTAGAAGGTTGGTAGAGTAATGCAAATAAGTAGAAAGGGCAAATTAACCCTTCAGATGTATAAAAAACTGGGAGCTTAGTTCTTACACTTAGGCTTCTTCTACTTTATGTTCATAAAACATGAAAAATAAATTGAACCAATCTATACATTTCTACTTACACAGTTCCTTTACTGCGAGTGGAATCACCATCAGAGGACAGCGAGGTGAAGTTCTGTTGAAGAAAATGCAATTTACCCCGTTTACAAGGAGAGAGAACAGTATGACAGAGACACTTGAACCTGCACACCAGTGGGTTAAAAGGGCGAACCCCAAAGCGTGGCAGTTTGGCGGCTCCTAATGCTGCTGCTATGCATTTATCTTGACTTTCTGATTCCACCTGAAAGAGGAGCTTGTACCTTGGAATTTACCTGGACCTCATTCTCAGCGATACAAGGAGGGTAGACTTGGCCCTACAGTGTTGATGCCTTTTTAGGTCAACCTGAGTCAGCAGCACCAAAATAGTCCCCTCAAAATGAAGGAGCACCTGGGAGCCATGAGTGACAGACAGCTTCTATGCCATGGAGAGACATAAGCTAAGAGAAACGTAGCTGAAAATACACTTGATGAAGATTATAATAATTCACCACACTCTGTAGAGAGGAATACATCATTACAACAGTGTATAGTGAAGAAGCCCCAGGTCTATGCTAGGCAAGTCTGAAATAGTCTTGCATGTGAGCCCATTGCATCTTGACACAAATCTTCATTGCAGTGCACTATTGCAGTACACTTGACAGGAGCCAAAAAAATTTAGAATGATCCTAAATCCTCGAAAGTCCAAACAAATTTTTTTTTTAATATTTATATTATGGAAGACTACATACTGGTAAAAATGAATTTGCTAAGCTAAGTATCAGTGCAGATAGATCTCAAAAAACAATGTGGAGTAAAGTAAAGCAAATTGCAAAATTTGCATATGATTTTTAAAAACGTGAAAAATAATGCTATAATTGCTTTGTGGTATGTTCAAAGTATTAAAAGGATAAAAAAATTCTCATGCAAAAGGCGAAAGAAAAATTGAATATTGGCTCCTTGGTGGATAGTTAAATAACGGAATGTGATGAGGAAGTGATGCAAAGGGATTTAGCTATTCTCTGAAACAATTTTTTTAAACTATGTACACAGATTTTTGGTATGTTTGAATTATTTCAAAATGTATTTTTAAACTAAATGTTTTAATAAAAAAATAGGTAAACAGTCAAAATGGTTGTAAGGCCAAAATAAGAAACCCAAATAAGTCTGCATTTTTTAAGATCATTGGAGAACCTGATGCACCAAGGATCTATTTGTTGGGAAGTACTTGGAGTATTTAAACATCAGTGCTCTTACAACATGACTTGCTTTCTCCCAAGGAACATAGATAACTGTATTAAACAATGAAATCATTATCTTTGTAAAGAAGGGCTAGGGAAGAATGTGATCATATATGATTTTATGGAGCTTACCTTGAGGAACTGTAGCTATTTATTTTATTAGAGGAGCTCCAGGAATGATGAAGTTACACGGAAGAGATTGTAAGCAGATTGTCAACAGGAATTACAAAAGAATAGGGTTTGAGGTGATAACAGTATGTACAAGAGAGATGAGGGGGCAGAGCAGGAAGAAATGAAGAAGCTTTTCTACTTAGTTCTTATTCCTACACTTCTTCTACTTTATTGGGTTTAAAGCATTATAAATAGATTTACTCAGTATATGTATGCATTTACAAATACTCCACTATAAGTGTAAGAACTTTTAGAAAATGCTGAGAGATGCAGTTTTAAAGTTACTAATGTGTTAACATGCAATCAGAGTTTGGTTTCTGGAATAAATTGTACTTTGTCATAATTTTGACATTCTCCTGAATTTGATTTGTTAGAATTAAATTAAAATGTTGGCAACTATATTCATTTGTGAGATATATCTAGAGTTTCATTGTTCATTCTTTCAGTGTTGGATATCAAGGTTATGTTAGTATCATTTAATGAATTAGGAAGTTTTCCAACTTTTTAAAATGATAAACCATATTTTGTTTATTACCTGAGAAATTTATTGCCTGTAAAGGCTTTCTCAGAATAAACTGGGCACATTTTTAATATAAATTTTTATATTAATTATTGCAATTTGTTTCATAGTTTGTTACAGATTTCTGCTTTTGGTGGGTTAATTTTACTAATTTGGTTTCCTGTTTATACATTTTCAAAATCATCACTATAGTCATATCACATACACACCTATGGACATTTGGGGAGTATTTATGCTTTAAGTTTATGAAGTGCCAAGTATCATTTTCTTAATTGTTTATCTGTTTCATGTCCTACCTGATAAATTTTTGGTTATATCAGGGACAATGTGATTTTATCCTGTTTTCTTGTAGAAATTTTAGACTTATAGATCCCAAGTTTCCAGGTAATGTTTGTATGTGGAGGTGGGAGGTAAAGATTGAGGTGTATCTTTCCTTTTGTTTCTCTAGTTGCCTCAAAACAACTTCTTGAATAGACTAGTGCCTTTCCTTATTGAAACCCTAAACAGACCATAGATATGGATGTTTGGTTCTAATCTGGAATCTTTAATCATGTCCATTAATATATGTGTCCAAATGTATGCCAATGCCACATATTATTTTAGTTGTCTAATAATTTCATAAATCAGGTAAATTGTCACACCCATTTTGTTCTTTTAAAAACTATTTTAGTTCCATTAATTTTCCATACAGTTTTATGATCACCTTGTCAATTTCAAAAATAATCTGCTGAGATTTTTATTGGGATTGAATCTGAGGATAAATCTTGGAATCTGTGACATTTTAATAATTCCCCCATTCATAAAAATGCCTGTCTCTCTTTAATTAAGACTTCTCTAATTTTTTTCAGCAGTGTTTGCAGTTTGCAGTGTCCTGGTGTTACCTGTTGTGATGGTTAAGTTCATGTGCCAATTTGGACAGGTTTTGGTGCACAGTTGTTTGGTTAAGAAAGTACTGGCCTGATTGTTACTGGCAGGCCATTTTCTGCACTTTAATCATGCATAAATTGATTGTATCTATGACTGATTACATCTACTATCAACTGAAGAGATTCCTTCAGCAATGAAAGAAGTCTCATCCAATCAGTTGAAGGTCTAAAAGAGAGAATTGCCATCTGTAATTCAGCCAGCCAGTTTCTCCTGGAGAATTCATTGAAAATCTTCATGGGAGTTTTCAGTTTGTAGCCTACCCTATGGAATATGGACTTGCCAATCCCAATAGTCACTCCAGACACTTCTTATAAAAATTTCAATATTTATAGGTATCTCCTTTTGGTTCTATTTCCCTAGAGAACCCTGACTAATGCACCAATTTTGTGTAAATTTATCCTAAATATATCAGGGGTCTTAATGTCATTGTAAATGGTCATTATTTAAAGTACACTTTCTAATTGTTTGATCCACATGTGTACATCTTGTGCATGTATGCTGGTGAAGTGTATTTACATGACTTTCTATCTTGTCAGTTGATTTAACTCCCTGGAAATTTGTATTTACAAAAAGAATCTAGTACATTCCCAGGAGAACATTTTTTTTTCCTGCAAAAAATAAAACCAACACACAATGCAATCAACATGACAGTTGGGCAGTTTAATGAACACCTTGCTTCACTTTGGGATCTCATCTAAGATTTTAGAGTATCCAGAGGTGGCAATTTGTGAAGGAATCATAGAGGTCTTCTCTTTCCACCATAAACTCCTTATTAAATCCCTCAACATTCATGTGAAGATTTGGATTTTCAATTGAGTCTTCCTCTTGGTTTTCAGGCACAGACACAGAAATGATAATTTATATTGATCTTGTTCCCTGCAGCTTTGGAAATTTGGTGTTTTTATCTGAGGATCTTCTCCAATCTAGGATCTTCTTCTCTATTCTTCTCCTACACTTCCACTTATAAATGAGTTTATTTATGAAAAACAGCACACGTTTTTGGTTTGGAGAATAAATTCTGGAAACACACATCCAGGGTTCTAATCCTAGCACTAACAAAAATTCACCTACTCTTTGATCTTAGGAAAATTGTTTAATCTCCATATGTATAAGTTTTCTCATCTTTAAGTGAGATGACAGTGACAATAATATGGCTGCTTCAAGGAATAAAAAGTAAATATTAATAGTTTACACCATATCTGGCAAAGTATAATAATAAAAAAGGTTTTTAAATACACTTAAAATACATTTTTACTTTCTAGAAAGTTTTCCATGTCATGGCTTAAATTCAAGATCATTGTATTTTCTTGTTACTTTAATAACTGGCCTCCCAGATACCAGGTTCCCCCACTTTTTCTGAGGGTGACTGTAAATAAAAATGGTTTTTATAAATGCAATCTCCTTGGCTCTATACCTGGATACTTTTCTTTGCTGGCATCACTATTCCTCCCACCATTTCGTACTTGCTCTTAAGTTGGCCTCTGCTCATCTTTCTAGATTGTCCATTTCCCTTTTCCTTTTATATCACATTTCTTGCAGTTCTTGAACTATACCCTGTTCTCTCATGCCTCTGTGCATTTGAACTTATTTGCTTTTATATCCTTCATCTACCCAGTAATTGTTACGAACTTTTCAAGTATATCTCTGCTCTGTAGTTTTCCTAATCTCTTAATTCCAATTTGAATTCTTATTAGATACATTCTTCTCTTTGCTTCCACAGTATATTTTTTCATAACAGTTGCTATTACAAGTTTAAGCTATGTAGTTGACTTATTTGCCTACCAATTAAAAAAAAAACTATACCCTTCTTGAGGGTCCTGATTTTACCTATATTTCCCCAATGTTTATCATTTTTCCCTGTGTATAGCATAAAGTTTTGTTAAACCAGAGTTTAACTGAATGTTTACTGAATTCATGAATTAAGGAATAAAAATAGGAATGATGCAAAGTATTCATAAAATAGCTATCACTCACGATGAGAGCAAAGGTCATTTCAGATAGTTCCCTAGAGATAACTAGTATTCTCTTGGGGTAGAAATGTTCCCTCAGTTCTGACCATGGGATTTACAAACACACACACACCACACACATACACACATGGGCACAAAAAAAGAATAAGGGGATTGTGTTGTTATTTTTAATGTTCATATATAGTAGATAAATGAAATTTTTTTTCTGTATTTTTTCTATTTTTATCACTTTCAATTATATTTATAGGAAATCTTAAAAGGTCAGATATATGAGACATTAAACTATTCAATATAGAGTAATTCAGAAGAGTAGAAAATTCCTTACTAACAATTTTCTTAATTATGACTTCATAAGGAATGAAAAATAGACATTATATTTTAGCAATTTACTGACAAATAGATGAAAGTATTAATTCAAGTTCCTTTGCAAAACTATGAAATGTTTCACTGACAAAACTGAGAGTCCGTTTCCCCCATTGAGTACCAATGTTAGCATATCGAATCAATTTGTGAGGCAGTGCTTACATGAAGTGTTGTGCTTCCAAAACAGTAATTGAAAGTCTCCACACACTTCTTGTCATGCTTTGACTCAGTTCCAAATATCAAAAAAACTAATCGCTGATTGCTCCATTTTTTTGTTCTCTAGAAGAAGCTAAAGATGTTCTTCTCTATTATGTCGGGAAAAAACAAAAAACAAAACAAAAAACCTGCCAGTGAGGTGGCTCTGGAAGCTGTCGTAGCAACAGGAAATAGTACCATGAAACACACGGATGCAGTGAATCTTTCTTCTGCCTTATGCACTCATTATTTCACCACATGTGGTGTGAGATATCTTTTTGTTAGGACACTTAGTTTCCCATGTTATGGTATTGCCCCAACTACCAAAAATTAAGTGCTGTCTCCACAGGAACTTATTTCCTCCACAATGTTAAAAAACCTGGTGAGTCACAAAATAAAATAAACTCAAGGTGTTTTCCATCAGAACGCCATGCTTAATTTTAAAAATTTAAATGCTGTTAATTATCTCAAAATTCAAAACAAATTTCACTATCCATAATAAGTCACCCACCCCAGTCAGCTACCCACAAACACCTGCAAATAATTCTATTTATGACCATGGAATACAATGGGGACAGTCAATGCTGAGGCACTAGGGCTTGCCAGACTCTTGCTTGGTTGGTTTTCAGCTGATTTAGCTTGCTCTCAGCAGTCATTACATAGATGAAAGTTTACTAATTATGATGAGAATTTTTTAAAAATCATATACTGACATTTGTTTTATAAACTATACATTATTAGAAAAAATAAAATATCTACTTCTTTGTGACATATAGCTGACGTAAGTTTAACCTAATAGCCTATAACAGTCTAAACTTTTACTTTTTTAGTTTTATTCTGATAATGGAATATTTCAATGACATAGCTGAATGTCCTTCTTGCTAAAATATATTTCTTTTAAAAATCTCTATGACCTAAGGCAGAGAAGTATATAATAACTTATAGTAATTCAAAATTATTATTAAATATAGGCAGTGTAAGACTAAGAGTATTTTTCTTAAGTGATTACAAAAATACAGCAAGTTTATGAATAGGATGTGGTTGGGAATTGGAAACCATTTAATAACTATATATAAAGAAAGAGAAGTAAAGGAATAATCTAGAAACATTTTATTCAACAAGCGTGCATTGCCCATGTAGGATGTACTAGAGATATGAAGACTAAATGACACAGAACCACTCTTAAGCTTCACCCTCTCACTCACCCACACTTCCAGTACGGGAAGAGCCCACCACAATGCAAGGCACCTACAAACAGAGACATGTAAGTAACAGGTCCATATATGCAAATGGGCATGGGTTCCAGAGTAGGGACTGCCCCTCCCCGTGACGAGGAGTAGTCATTGGCAGAAGCACAGAATGATAGCCAACTTGCTGAAACAGCAAAATGCTTTCCAGGCAGAAGAAAAGCTCCTGTGTCAAGCATCACATCGCGAGGACATTTTGGCCGCGAGCTGCAGTAGAGCCGCTAGAGCCAAGACGCATGAGAGATGCTGAGATTAGAGCAGTGCCAGGCCACCCAGGTCCACCATGGAAACACCATGATGTGGACGCTACCTGGGAGGCCAGCATGGCTGATAACTGGGGCTGGCAGAAATCGCCAAGTTTTGTAACAGTTTGGAAAGAAAATGGCAAGTTTTGTTTAAGGTCACTTAGAGTAGAAGACAACAGGGCAAGCAGTGTACTTTTACAAAAGGGCTTAATAACGGATTTGATGGATTGTGACAAATTCACAAAGAGAAGTGGATTTATAATAGCTCAGTTAGGATATTTTGAGCTCGAAGGGCAAATTGGTGTAAATTGTGAATAATATGAGAAAAATAAAAGATATCTGATACAAAATTGTGTTAAATTAGAGAGAAGTCAGCAACAAAGGGGCAACATGGTGAGCAAGATGCCAGAAAAAGTATTTTAATATGTTTTATTAATCTCTTCCTGAAACTGAGAAAGAAATGGGAAGGTGAATAATACATTAAAGCAATTAAGCGACTCACAGATTTATAGCTATTAGACAATTGGGGATTATGGTCCAACTATTGAACAGCTAATATAGTCCATACATCTCCCAATCAAAATAGATGCTGCTTACGGTCCCAGTGGGTTATCACCAGAGTTGAGAAAATACATTTTTGTAAATATTTGTGGTAATTTTTAATTTTTCCCAACATTATCACAATGGGAAAGACCAGATTTTTTCTGTGCTTTACTAAAGTTCATATGTTTTATGATTTATAAGTTTTAATTTGTGTTACATTTGAGTTTGTGTTGGGGAGGGGGTGGCTACATCCATCTCTGCCCTGCGTCCATAGGTCATTCCTCGCACCAAAGCCATGTTCTAGCATAGCCCTTTCTACAAGTTTAGAATAGCCTCCCGTGAGTTACCACAGCCAGGTGTTGACGGGAAGAGGAACCCAGTGTTCACCACAGTCCAAACCATTCTCAAGAAACCCACTTTCCACAATGTGGAGGGTCTGTGATTTTCCCCCTACTTGGAAGCTAACAGGTTAGCCTTCCCCAGTTTCATAGATGCTGGCAGAAGATAGGCAAATCCTGGCTCAGGATTTTATAACTTCATACTTTATATACTTTATAACTTCATAACTCCTGGCACTGGGGCAGAGTGAGCGTCAAGCTCAGCGTGGCTCTTTGCTGCTCAGTCTCTTTGGGGAGATGCAGAGCGGTCCAGGTGAATGTGGTGGTTTCTGCAAAAGCTTGGGAAAGCAGAGCTTAGGGAACCCCAAATCTTACAAGGGAGGTGCCTGCAAATCTTTCCAACCTTTTTTTCCTCCTCAAGGAACGAATTTGTCTTCTGCCTAGGAGGAAGATACTGTATCTTCCAAGGTTGTTTACTAAACAAACATTGTTGAAATGAAAGCCTAGAACCAAAGCTGCCAGTGCTCTTCACAGCATGTGTAGAAGCACAAGAGATTCTTGGAGACTTCACTCAACACCTATCTTTCATTCTCTACGACAGGCCCTGGGAAAGGCTGCAATCACTAAAAATTTAGGAATACTCAAAAAGCATTTTACAATGACTGTAACTTACACTTGTTGTGAGATCTGACAGGTTTAGAGCTGCTTCTTTCCCTACCTCTTATACAGCTGAAATCCATCAGCAGAGGCTGCTGGTCTCAACAGCAGCATACCACCAAGCACTTCCCTGCTTTTCATTCTTATTTACTTTATTTATTTGTTTATTGAGGATGGGGGTTTATAAGGAAGCACCAAGATGCAGAAGGAGAAATAATAATCACTCTTCTACACAAAAAGGCCTATTGTCAGTATCCTCACTTGATTTCTAGTTATTGGTCTTTTCCATGGATTAAGGAGAGGAATAAGTATTTCCTTCAGGTGAAAACACCCAATCTGCCATATCCACAAGAAAGTGGCTTTGCTGCATGAACAGAGACAGATAATAACACCAAAGCCCATTACTCCAGCATCAATACACCCTTCAGAGGTGGGTTGTTTAGAGTCAGCTACACAAGTCGAACATCACCGCTACAACCACATTGATCTTTTTCCATCCTATTGCAGATCTGTTCTGATACTACTGCATTTCTCACAGAGAATGCCCAGATTACTGAAAGCTCCAAGAAAGCACAGACACTTAACTTAGGCCACATGGGAAAGTTTAAAAGCCATCTTTGTCAAAATTATTCCCTGCCACTTTGGCTCTAATGTGATTCCAAAGGCAAGTTTATAGTATCCATGTATTTCTTCTCTTTTCAGTCAACCTGTGCTTTGTGCAAGAAATTGAAAACATTTTGAAAGCAGTGCACATCACAAAACAATGTCTGAATTAAGTTACAATGCAGCACGTGTGGACACTATGTTGTTGCTCTTCCCTCTTAACAAACTGTTTTAACAGAGGATTGTTTCTTTTCCTCTATTTTAAAGGTCTAACATCCTTCTCCAGAAGGGAATGAAGGTTCGGCCATGATTCTCATTCCTCTCACTCTTTGACTCATCTCTTGGTCTCTAGAAACAAGTACTTGAGCATAAGCACTATTCTTTGCAAGAAGAAATGATGCTTTGCAATCAGAGTTCTGCCTGAATTCACATTTAGAAAAGAATTATCTCAAAGAGTCTTGACACTTCTTAAAAGAGATACCATTTTACTTTATCTCATGAAATACGTCAGTTGCTGTTGAGCCGTAGAGGAAATCCTGTTGAGCTTTTCATATGTTCTCATGCCTGAAGGGAGTCACTGCTGTTCATTTAAATAGCTAAATGGCACATTTTCATGTTTTTTTCCAGAACAGTCCAGAATGGAAGTAAAGTACCTAGCTATTTACATACGATGTCAACTCAATTATTTTCTTCTTCTCTATGCATTATAAAAAGAGAGATTTCTGTAGCAGCTAAAGGCCTCAATCAGTATCTTAGTTTGTTAGGGCTTCTATGCCAAATACCAAACAATGGGTTGGCTTCAGCCACAGGAATTTAGGGTCTCATGGCGTTGGAGACTAGAAATCCAACTGATCAAGGTATAGTCAGACTTGCTTTCTCCCGAAATCTGTAGTATTATAGCAGTCCTCTGGCAGCTGGCCATCGCTCTCTCTTTGTGTCTGTTTCATGGATTTCCACTGACTTCTGGCTTCTATATATTTGTCCAATTTCTTCTGTTTATAAAGATGTCAGCCTTTTATATTAAGGTCAGCCTTCATTGTGTTTGGCCACAACTTAATCCATTACATCTTCCAATGTCCTGTTTACAAACTGGGTCACACACAGGAGTGTGGATTAAGACCTGCAATTTTCTTTGTGGGAGATATAATTCACTCTAATGCAGTCTGCTCTCTGGACCCAAAAAAAGCCATGATCTTCCTGCATTCAAAATATATTCACCCATCCCAACATCCCAAAGCCTTATAGCTTTTCAGTAAACACTCTGAATCCAAATCTCATCAAAGTCTGTTATGATTATGGTTTTATCTCCATCTGTGGATCTGAGAAACTTAGAAAATAAGTTATGTGTTTTCAGATATCCTGGTGGAACGGGCATATGATAGACATTTCCATTCCAGGATGTAGAAATTGAAAGGACAAAAGGGGTCATGTATCCCACACAAATCCTAAACCCAGCAGGGCAAACTCCATTAGATTCCAAGGCCAGAGAGTCATCTGTGGATGAATGACTATCCTCCAGGCTTGCTGGAGAGGCAGAGGCTTCATCTATTGCTGAGGCAGAGGCTCTGCTCTCTCTCATAGGAGCATGAGCCCCACCTCTCCATGCATAGTGGTGGAAGGCCACCCCATCCCAACACTGGGTCAGAAGCCCAACCCTATCCATAGGCCTGGGAAGAAGCCACTTGGCCCAAGTCTTTTCTTCCCAGAACTCTGCTTTGCAATTCTTAAGGCACATTTCATTGTGCCTTTTTCCCTTTCAAACCAGGATGGCAGTGTTTTGGCACATAAAAATTTATTAAAAAATGGTTGGTTTTTTTTGAAGTTCAGTGGGGGTCCAAGCCATCAGACACAAGGATGTCCCAGAGAGCCATCCTAAACAATTGCACTTCTCACCCTGTGTATTAGTCAGTCAAAGGGGTGCTGATGCAAAATACCAGAAATGAGTTGGTTTTTATAAAGGATATTTATTTGGGGTAGGAGCTTACAGATACCAGGCCATAAAGCATAAGTTACTTCCCTCACCAAAGTCCATTTTCATGTGTTGGAGCAAGATGGCTCTCGATGTCTGTCAGGGTTTAGGTTCCTGGGTTCCTCTCTTTCCAGGTCTTGCTTTTTTTCCTGGCTTAGTGTTCCTCTCTTCCCAGGGCTTGCTTCTTTCTAAGAGAGAGACAGAGACAGAGACAGAGACAGAGACAGAGGCAGGGATGCAAGAAACTGAAAGCAATGAAACCTGGAAGAGAAGGGAGAGACTAGCAATACCACTGTGTGCCTTGCCATGTGGCAGAGGACCCAAGATTGCCAGCAGCCAGCATTTGGGAAGAAGCATCAGCTTGATGATGCCTTGATTTGGACATTTTCCTAAACTCAAACTATAAGCTAATAAATTCCCATTGTTTAAGCCAAACCATTTCATGGTATCTTCTTTAAGCAGCTTAGGAAAGTAAAACAGTTATTTAGCTACAGCCTTGCACAGAACCCTCTTCTCTGGGAGCTCAACTTCTACGTACTCAGGGAAGGTTCTGAGAGAGCCATATCTGCCCCTACTCTCAGACCACACTATCTTGCACAGGCTGAGAATTTTCCAAATCTTTAGTTGCTGATTCCTTTGTGCTTAATAGTTCAGTCCTCAGTTTATCTTTACTATCACTTTTTACTGTAAGCATCAAGGAGAAACTAGACAATACATTCTGTGTTTATTCAAAATCTCCTCAACTAATTATAAAAATTCATCACCTACAAGTTTTGCCTTTCATCTGAAATCAGAACACAATTTTCTCAAGTTCTTTAACATTATAACAAGGATTTACTTTCTCTAGTTTCCCTTGACTTCTAAGGTCTCACTGTGAGTATCTTTAATGTCCATATTTCTACCATCTTTCTCTTAAATGCACATATGCTTTTTCTATCAAGCACCTCAAAATTCTTCAGTCTGAACTCATTACCCAATTTCAAAGCCATTTCCACATGTTTAGGTATTTATAATAAAAGAAAATCACTCTCCATTTCCAAAAACTGTCTTAGTTGGCCAGGGTTACTATGACAAATAGCACACAATTTGTGAGCTTTAATAACAGCAAATTATTGTCTCACAGATTTGGAAGCTAGAGCCAATGTCAAGGAATTGGTAGGACTTAGCTTCTCCAGGAGTCTGTAGAATTCCAGGACTCCTCTGAAACATGACGATCTCCTTCTTGTGACTGTTCCTATGATTTTCACTGTGTTCTGGCTTGTACATATGTGTCAGATTTCCTTTGCTTATAAGGACTTTAGCCATATTGAATTAATACCTGCCCTCATTCAGTTTGACCACACCTTAACAAATAATAACACCTTCAAAGTACCATTTACAAATGGATTCATGCTCAGTGGAATGAGGATTAAGTATTGAACATGTCTTTGTGAGGGAGGAGTCATGATTTAATGTACCACATTAGCTAATGTGATAAATATTCAAAAGATTCAGCATGGACTCTTTTAGAGTAGCAGAAATCAAAGGGAGTAGAATGTAATACCAAGAGAGCAAGAGGGGAGTTTTTCCATGGTACAAACCAAAGAAACTTTGAGCAACTAGCAAAAACTTGTAAAGCCATCTTCTTCAGAACCTTGGAACAAATTACATGGTTGCAGTCACAGGGCACATTCTGAGTCAGGAAACATAGCTTTAAAAATGGTCAGAAGCTTGTGACATGCTGGCTTCCCCCTCTCCTATCCCTGCCCTGAGTGGTGAGGAGCCAGGCTACAGTCCCGTGTGGGTCCCTGGTCCTGTTCTGGAAAGAACATGTCTCCCTAAGGCACCTCCTGGGTGAGTGAATGTTGGAGAGAACATGTCTCCCTAAGGCACCTCCTGGGTGAGTGAATGTTGGAGAGAACATGTCTCCCTAAGGTACATCCTGGGTGAGTGAATGTTGGAGAGAACATGTCACCCTAAGGTACATCCTGGGTGAGTGAATGTTGGAGAGAACATGTCTCCCTAAGGCACCTCCTGGGTGAGTGAATGTTGGAGAGAACATGTCACCCTAAGGCACCTCCTGGGTGAGTGAATGCTGGAGAGAACATGTCTCCCTAAGGCACCTCCTGGGTGAGTGAATGTTGGAGAGAACATGTCTCCCTAAGGTACATCCTGGGTGAGTGAATGTTGGAGAGAGTATGTCACCCTAAGGCACCTCCTGGGTGAGTGAATGCTGGAGAGAACATGTCTCCCTAAGGTACCTCCTGGGTGAGTGAATGTTGGAGAGAACATGTCACCCTAAGGCACCTCCTGGGTGAGTGAATGCTGGAGAGAACATGTCTCCCTAAGGCACCTCCTGGGTGAGTGAATGTTGGAGAGAACATGTCACCCTAAGGTACATCCTGGGTGAGTGAATGTTGGAGAGAACATGTCTCCCTAAGGCACCTCCTGGGTGAGTGAATGTTGGAGAGAACATGTCTCCCTAAGGTACCTCCTGGGTGAGTGCATGTTGGAGAGAACATGTCACCCTAAGTTACATCCTGGGTGAGTGAATGTTGGAGAGAACATGTCACCCTAAGTTACATCCTGGGTGAGTGAATGTTGGAGAGAACATGTCTCCCTAAGGTACATCCTGGGTGAGTGAATGTTGGAGAGAACATGTCTCCCTAAGGTACATCCTGGGTGAGTGAATGTTGGAGAGAACATGTCACCCTAAGTTACATCCTGGGTGAGTGAATGTTGGAGAGAACATGTCACCCTAAGTTACATCCTGGGTGAGTGAATGTTGGAGAGAACATGTCTCCCTAAGGTACATCCTGGGTGAGTGAATGTTGGAGAGAACATGTCACCCTAAGGTACATCCTGGATGAGTGAATGTTGGAGAGAACATGTCTCCCTAAGGCACCTCCTGGGTGAGTGCATGTTGGAAAGAACATGTCTCCCTAAGGCACCTCCTGGGTGAGTGAATGTTGGAGAGAACATGTCTCCCTAAAGTACATCCTGGGTGAGTGAATGTTGGAGAGAACATGTCACCCTAAGGTACCTCCTGGGTGAGTGCATGTTGGAGAGAACATGTCTCCCTAAGGCACCTCCTGGGTGAGTGAATGTTGGAGAGAACATGTCACCCTAAGGCACCTCCTGGGTGAGTGAATGCTGGAGAGAACATGTCACCCTAAGGTACATCCTGGGTGAGTGCATGTTGGAGAGAACATGTCTCCCTAAGGTACATCCTGGGTGAGTGCATGTTGGAGAGAACATGTCTCCCTAAGGTACATCCTGGGTGAGTGAATGTTGGAAAGAACATGTCTCCCTAAGGTACATCCTGGGTGAGTGAATGTTGGAGAGAACATGTCTCCCTAAGGTACCTCCTGGGTGAGTGAATGTTGGAGAGAACATGTCTCCCTAAGGCACCTCCTGGGTGAGTGAATGTTGGAGAGAACATGTCACCCTAAGGCACATCCTGGGTGAGTGAATGTTGGAGAGAACATGTCACCCTAAGGTACATCCTGGGTGAGTGAATGCTGGAGAGAACATGTCTCCCTAAGGTACATCCTGGGTGAGTGAATGCTGGAGAGAACATGTCACCCTAAGGTACCTCCTGGGTGAGTGAATGTTGGAGAGAACATGTCTCCCTAAGGCACCTCCTGGGTGAGTGAATGTTGGAGAGAACATGTCTCCCTAAGGTACATCCTGGGTGAGTGAATGTTGGAGAGAACATGTCTCCCTAAGGCACCTCCTGGGTGAGTGAATGTTGGAGAGAACATGTCACCCTAAGGCACCTCCTGGGTGAGTGAATGTTGGAGAGAACATGTCTCCCTAAGGTACATCCTGGGTGAGTGAATGTTGGAGAGAACATGTCACCCTAAGGCACCTCCTGGGTGAGTGAATGTTGGAGAGAACATGTCTCCCTAAGGTACATCCTGGGTGAGTGAATGTTGGAGAGAACATGTCTCCCTAAGGCACCTCCTGGGTGAGTGAATGTTGGAGAGAACATGTCTCCCTAAGGTACATCCTGGGTGAGTGAATGCTGGAGAGAACATGTCTCCCTAAGGTACATCCTGGGTGAGTGAATGTTGGAGAGAACATGTCTCCCTAAGGTACCTCCTGGGTGAGTGAATGTTGGAGAGAACATGTCTCCCTAAGGCACCTCCTGGGTGAGTGAATGTTGGAGAGAACATGTCACCCTAAGGTACATCCTGGGTGAGTGAATGTTGGAGAGAACATGTCTCCCTAAGGTACATCCTGGGTGAGTGAATGTTGGAGAGAACATGTCACCCTAAGGTACCTCCTGGGTGAGTGAATGTTGGAGAGAACATGTCTCCCTAAGGTACATCCTGGGTGAGTGAATGTTGGAGAGAACATGTCTCCCTAAGGCACATCCTGGGTGAGTGAATGTTGGAGAGAACATGTCACCCTAAGGTACATCCTGGGTGAGTGAATGTTGGAGAGAACATGTCTCCCTAAGGTACATCCTGGGTGAGTGAATGTTGGAGAGAACATGTCACCCTAAGGTACCTCCTGGGTGAGTGAATGTTGGAGAGAACATGTCACCCTAAGGTACATCCTGGGTGAGTGAATGTTGGAGAGAACGTGTCACCCTAAGGTACATCCTGGGTGAGTGAATGTTGGAGAGAACATGTCTCCCTAAGGCACCTCCTGGGTGAGTGAATGTTGGAGAGAACATGTCACCCTAAGGTACATCCTGGGTGAGTGAATGTTGGAGAGAACATGTCACCCTAAGGTACATCCTGGGTGAGTGAATGTTGGAGAGAACATGTCTCCCTAAGGCACCTCCTGGGTGAGTGAATGTTGGAGAGAACATGTCACCCTAAGGTACATCCTGGGTGAGTGAATGTTGGAGAGAACATGTCACCCTAAGGTACATCCTGGGTGAGTGAATGTTGGAGAGAACATGTCTCCCTAAGGCACATCCTGGGTGAGTGAATGTTGGAGAGAACATGTCTCCCTAAGGTACATCCTGGGTGAGTGAATGTTGGAGAGAACATGTCTCCCTAAGGTACATCCTGGGTGAGTGAATGTTGGAGAGAACATGTCTCCCTAAGGCACCTCCTGGGTGAGTGAATGTTGGAGAGAACATGTCTCCCTAAGGTACATCCTGGGTGAGTGAATGTTGGAGAGAACATGTCACCCTAAGGTACCTCCTGGGTGAGTGAATGTTGGAGAGAACATGTCTCCCTAAGGCACCTCCTGGGTGAGTGAATGTTGGAGAGAACATGTCACCCTAAGGTACATCCTGGGTGAGTGAATGTTGGAGAGAACATGTCACCCTAAGGTACATCCTGGGTGAGTGAATGTTGGAGAGAACATGTCACCCTAAGGTACATCCTGGGTGAGTGAATGTTGGAGAGAACATGTCACCCTAAGGCACCTCCTGGGTGAGTGAATGTTGGAGAGAACATGTCACTCTAAGGTACATCCTGGGTGAGTGAAAGTTGGAGAGAACATGTCACCCTAAGGTACATCCTGGGTGAGTGAATGTTGGAGAGAACATGTCACCCTAAGGTACCTCCTGGGTGAGTGCATGTTGGAGAGAACATGTCTCCCTAAGGCACCTCCTGGGTGAGTGAATGTTGGAGAGAACATGTCACCCTAAGGCACCTCCTGGGTGAGTGAATGCTGGAGAGAACATGTCACCCTAAGGTACATCCTGGGTGAGTGAATGTTGGAGAGAACATGTCACCCTAAGGTACATCCTGGGTGAGTGAATGTTGGAGAGAACATGTCTCCCTAAGGCACCTCCTGGGTGAGTGAATGTTGGAGAGAACATGTCACCCTAAGGCACCTCCTGGGTGAGTGAATGTTGGAGAGAACATGTCACCCTAAGGCACCTCCTGGGTGAGTGCATGTTGGAGAGAACATGTCACCCTAAGGCACCTCCTGGGTGAGTGAATGTTGGGGAGAACATGTCTCCCTAAGGCACCTCCTGGGTGAGTGCATGTTGGAGAGAACATGTCACCCTAAGGCACCTCCTGGGTGAGTGAATGTTGGAGAGAACATGTCACCCTAAGGTACCTCCTGGGTGAGTGAATGTTGGAGAGAACATGTCTCCCTAAGGCACCTCCTGGGTGAGTGAATGTTGGAGAGAACATGTCACCCTAAGGTACATCCTGGGTGAGTGAATGTTGGAGAGAACATGTCTCCCTAAGGTACATCCTGGGTGAGTGAATGTTGGAGAGAACATGTCACCCTAAGGCACCTCCTGGGTGAGTGAATGTTGGAGAGAACATGTCACCCTAAGGCACCTCCTGGGTGAGTGCATGTTGGAGAGAACATGTCACCCTAAGGCACCTCCTGGGTGAGTGAATGTTGGAGAGAACATGTCTCCCTAAGGTACATCCTGGGTGAGTGAATGTTGGAGAGAACATGTCTCCCTAAGGTACCTCCTGGGTGAGTGAATGTTGGAGAGAACATGTCTCCCTAAGGCACCTCCTGGGTGAGTGAATGTTGGAGAGAACATGTCACCCTAAGGTACATCCTGGGTGAGTGAATGTTGGAGAGAACATGTCTCCCTAACGTACATCCTGGGTGAGTGAATGTTGGAGAGAACATGTCACCCTAAGGTACCTCCTGGGTGAGTGCATGTTGGTGCCAATCTATTGGGTGACAGTATAAAAAACTGAACCAGGAATCTCGTCTGAAGCACCCTTGCAGGACTTACCCTGAGGCAGGAGCAGCTTACAAACAGCTAAACAATGCAAAAAAAAAAAAGCAGTATGTAAAGTAGCCTGGGGCAAAGAATTACCTGTTTTAAGTCATATAACAGAGCACCCAAAAGAGGACAGTCAGTTTCCAAAAGAAAAGAAGGCCCTTTTGAATTCCTGTAACCAGGGGAATCCCTAAAACCTCTAGCAGGAACAAGCCACAAGAAGAAGACTGTTCAGAAGAGGCTCTACATTTGCCTCAGGCAGATCGTCTTGACAGGGTGGCTGATTTCTAATGGGGAGCACCAGCAAACGCAGAAACAATTTGCAGACAGTGAATGGTGCTGTTTGGGTTGGTTGGGGTGTTTTTCTTAGTTCCTGACACTCAAGGAAACCTTTTGTCATGTATCTACTTGGATACAAATTTAAGGAACTGACAGATCAGAAACCAAATGCCAGAGTTAACATTTTTAAATATTAAATTGCATAGTGTGCAACAAAAGATTATAAGAAAACAAACAAATGAGAAATGAAGGTCCATCCAAAGAAATGGGAAAACAATCCAGAAATCATCAACATGAAAGACGAGTATTTGGATACAGTGGAAAAAGTCTTTCAAAACTTGATCATCTATAGGCTTAAGGAGATAGAGCAAAACACAGGAAAATGCTAAAGGATATCAGGAATGCAATTAATGAACACTAAGAGAATCTCAACAAAATGACACAAGTTTTTTAAAATGAGCCAAACAGAAAAACTGGAGTGGAAGGCCACAAAAACAGAAATGAAAAATTCCTTAAAGTGTTTCAACAGCAGATTGGAGCAGCATAATAAAAATAAGAAATGTGAAGTCAGGACTAATGAAATGATTCTGGCTGAGGGCCACAATTTAAAAATATCACATAATCCTAAGTGTTAGAGAAGATATGGAGAAATAGAAACACTTGTTCACTGTTGGTGAGATGGTAAAATTGTGCAGCCTCTGTGGAAAACAGCTTAGTGGTTTCTCAGAAACTTTACTGTAGAATTACTGTATGACCACCCATTCCTATTTCTAGTATTATACCCAAATAATTGAAAGCAGGACTTGAACAGATATTTTCACACCAGTATTGATAGAGGCAGTATTTACAATTGCCAAAAGATGGAAGTAGTCCAAGTGTCTTTCAATAGATGATTGGATTAGAGAATGTCATTTGTGCACTCAGTGGAATATTATGCAGCCCTGAAAAAGAACGAAGTTCTGATATATGCAATAACATGGATGAAACTTGGGGACATCATTTTAAATGAAATAAGTCAGACACAAAAGAATAAATATTCTGTGATCTCAATTATATGAAATAATTAATAGAAGCAAATTCAAAGAATTATACATGAAAATACAGGCTACTAAAGGTCAGAATGGTGGTTTGGATGGAGAGTTAATTGGTACAGAGTTTCTGTTTGAAATGATGGACAGTTTTGGCAATGGATGGATGGTAGCGATGGTAGCACTATGTAATTAACAACACTGAATTATATCTGAATTATATATTTGAATGCAGTTAAAAGAGGGAATTTCACATTATATAATTGTTACTAAAATTATAAAAGTATGTATTGCTGTACATTTGAAGCTACCTGTGATGAAAATATGTAAGTTTACATTAAAATTATGCAGCTTTTCCTTGACTAGAAAGTTAGTTGCCTTGTTTAGTGCAGGCAACTTAACATGCATGACATAATGTACACTTTTTTTTTTATTAGAGATGTTGTAGCTTTACAAAAAAAGGTTCTGTTGGGCATTGTCATGGAGAAGAATTGGGCCCTTTCTGTGGACCAATGCCGGCTGCAGGCGTTGCAGTTTTTGGTGCATCTCATGGATTTGCTGAGCATACTTCTCAGATGTAATGGTTTTGCTGGGATTCAGAAAGCTGTAGTGGATCAGACTGGCAGCAGACCACCAACCAGCGACCATGACGTTTTTTGGGTGCAAGTTTGAATTTCAGAAGTGCTTGGGAGCCTCTTCTTGGTCCAACCACTGAGCTGGTCACCGCAGGTTGTCCTATAAAATCAATTCTTCATTGCACGTCACAATCCAATAAAAAATGGCTTGCTGCTGTTGTATAGAATGAGAGAAGACAACACATAAAATAATTTTTTAAAAATTTTCAGTCAGCTTATGAGGTACCCACTTATCAAGCTTTTTCACATTTCCAGTTTGCTTCAAATGCAAATAACCACAGAATGATTGACCTTGAGTTCTTTGACAACTTCGCCTATAGTTTAAGAGGATTAGCTTCGATGATTGCTCTTCATTGGTCATTGTCAACTTCTGAGGGCAGTCCACTACACTCCTCATCTTCAAGACACTCATCTCCTTTGCAAAACTTCTTGAACCACCACTGTACTGTACGTTCATTAGCAGTTCCTGGGCCAAATGTGTTGTTGATGTTGCAAGTTGTCTCCATTGCTTTACTACCCATTTTGAACTTAAATAAAATAGCTCCAATTTGCCTTTTAAAAAAAAATAATTTATTGAAGTATGTAACTCATATATAAACATACATAAACTATAAGTGTATAATAATAGTTGTGAACTTACAAAACAAACATAATAACATCATACAGGACTCTCATAACTCACCCTACCACCAATAACTTGCATTGTTGTTAAACCTTTTTCACTAATGATTAAAGAGCATTGTCAAAATATTATTACTAGCCAAAATATTTTCCCCCAAACAACCCTGTTATTGTTCTCTTTATATCGTTAATATATGAACATACAAAAACAATTAATTTACAGTAAAGTTGTGAACTTACAAAGCAAAGATGCATAACATTATTCAGGAGTCCCATACATCAATCCTCCACCAACACCTTACATGGTCATGAGATGTTTGTTACAAATTATGAAAGAAAACAGTCAATATCGTACTACTAATCATAGTCCTTATCTTACATTTGGTGTATTTTTTCCACAACCCATCCTATTATTATTTTTTAAATATATTTTTTATGACAGAAGTTGTAAATTTATAAAACAATCATGCACATGTGCAGAATTCCCAGACAACACCCCTCTATCAACACACCACACTGTGGTGGAACATTTGCTACAGATAATATCACCTGATTGTTACCATGTCCATACTGTACATTTGGCTCACATTTTCCATACTGCCTCATTATCAATACAATACATCTTTCGCATAGATGCAAGAATATTATATTATTACTACTAACCACAGTCCAGAGGTCACTCCAGCTGTATTTTTCCCATGCTTCTCCACATTCCCAACACCCTGCAGTAGTGATATACATTTGCTTTAGCTCACAAAGAACAACCTTGCATCTGTACCCTCAACCACAATTCTCATCCACCTCTTGTTTACTGTGCTATCCAGTTCCTAGATTTTTCTCCAGCATTCTATCAGTTGACATTTACATACCTAGACTACCATTTTCAGTCACATCCCCATTTATAAACTAGCTGTTATTCACTGTGTGTTACCACTCTATACATTTTCACAGTAAAGCTAATTAAAAGTTCTACATATATTAAACATCACTAGTCCCTCTCAGTCGTCCTCTTATCTCCTTTAAGAATCCGCCACTTCCCACCAGGTCTTGAAGGTATTTTTCCACAATTTCTTCCAGAAGTTTTATGGTTTTTGCTTTTATTTTTAGGTTTTTGATCTATTCTGAGTTAATTTTTGGATAAGATGTGAGGTAGGGGACCTTTTTCCTTCTTAACGGTTATGGATATCCAGCTCTCTCAGCACCATTTGTTGAATGGACTGTTCTGCCTGAGCTGTGTGGGTTTGACAGGCTAGGCAACAGTCACTTGACCATATGTGTAAGGGTCTGTTTCTGAACCATAAATTTGGTTCCATTGGTCTATGTGTCTGTCTGTATGCCCGTGCCATGCTGTTTTTACCACTATAGCTACGTAATATGATTTAAAGTCTGGAGATGAGGGTTCACTTTTCCTTTTTATGATGTTTCTGGCTATTCAGGACCCCTTACCATTTCAGATAAATTTGATGATCATGTTTTCAATTTTTTTAAAAAATGCTGGTGGAATTGTTATCAGGATTGCATTGAATCTGTACATAAATTTGAGTAGAATTGACATCGTAATGATATTTAGTTATCCAATCCATGAGCATGGAACATTTTTCCGGTTATTTAGGCCTTTTTTTATTTCTTTTAACAGTATGTTCAAGTTTTCTGCATACAAGTGCTTTATATCATTGGTTAAGTTTATTCCTGACTATCTGAGTTTTATCTGTCATATTTTATTTTCACCACTCTTTTGGCACTTTTAGTTACTTTTATTGATATAATCTTCATTTCTAGACTTTCTTCCAGGCTCCTCTCTTCTGTCTTTTATTTTTAGGCCCTAGCACACCCTTTAGTATTTCCTGAAGATCTGGTCTCTTGCTTAGAAATTCTCTCAGTTTATATTTATCTGTGAATAGTCTAATCTCAACTTCACTTTTGAAAGACAGTCTTGCTGGATATAACATTCTTGGCTGGAAGTTTTTCTCTTGTAGTATCTTAAATATATCAGACAACTGTCTTCTTGCATCCGTGGATTCTATGAGAAATCAGCACTTAACCCATTGGGTATCCCTTACATGTTATGCATTGCTTTTCTCTTGCTGTTCTCAAAATTCTCTATTCCCAGGGTTATATCTTAGCCAGCCCAGTCTACCAATCAGTAGCCAAAATCAGCAGCTAATTGTCTTATCCTCCCCTGTTGTGGGGAAATAGAGCTTCCAATTCCAGCCACAGAATAGCTCCTGGGGTGACTCATGCCACCAGAGTAGGATAATCAGTGGCCTCTGTGGCTTAGCCATTAATTTCCCAGAGAGGCTGGCACAGGTCCCCGTAGCTTCCTCCCTGCTGGAGGTGGCACTGAGGCCTAGGGTAGACCTGCAATCTGACCTGGATGGAAAGAAGCCGGTCCCCACCAGCACTGGGAATCTCAGTCCAACCCACTTCCCCTCGTGCCAGGTGCAGAGTTAAGATGGCAGCTCCCAGCCTCTTTCTCACTTGGACAGGCTCAAACTTCAGCTGTTCTCAGGATTATAATCTAGCCCACAGAAGTTACTCATCAGTAGCTGAAACTGGTGCCCAACTGTCTTTTCCTCCCCTGTTTTGGGGAAGTGGAGTTTTCAATTCCACCCACAGTACAGCTGCTGAGGCAGCTTGTGCCTCCAGTGGAGGATGGGCACCAGCCTCCATGGCGTGGAGTGCTTTGCTTATGAGTCTTCTCTGCCGATGGGCAGTCTCCTCCTTCCATTCCTTCAAGGATGTGGCAGGATGCTCTTCTGGTCTCCTGGAGCCCCCAAACAGGTGCTTCAGCTAGCTCTAGAGAGCGCTGGGTGTTTACTAACTGCCCTGTAGCAGGAGCTGACTCTAAGAGCTCCTTACTCCTCCATCATCTTGCTGGTTCTCCCCAATTTGCTTTTTGTTTAACATCATTTCCATAGTCTAAAATAAATATAAAATAAATAGCAAGTAATAAATCATTAGCACAAAAACATAAAGCGAGAAATGCACATTATAATGTTGTATAACAACCACATTTTTTTAAATAATGTATGCCAATATTAAACAGCAAATTTCAACAATGAGAAACTGCAATTACTTTTGCACCTGCCTAATACATTATAATTAAAGGTGATAAAGAATTAACCAATCTCAATTTATTTGAATGGTAAGAAATTTAGAAATTAACTTTGCTTTGTCAACTGAAATATCTCATAATCTGCTGCATTTTGTACCTGTCTGATATTAGAAGAACTGTGTAGAAATGTTTACTGTATCTTTAATTCCCAGCTTTTCATTATGAAATATCATTCACCTTAATGTCTAGATTTAGATATGAATATCTAATTATTCTTTGGTGATTTATAGAAATTATACAGATTACATTAGAAACATTAGAATTATTGGAAAAATGTCTTGGAAGATATGCTATATTGCCCAAAGTCTTGCTCTGAGAGCCAGAAGGAAATTATGAAAATCTCTGCTCATATAATTTATCTCTATATGTATAATTAGAATTTTAGAATTCATTTTAATAATAGGGCAGATGTAATTGATGCTGATATGAGATTTTGATTTAAATGTTAATGTAAATCTTCAAGATAACTTCCTAGAGTTAAAATTTTAACATTAAATGTGAAATAGCTGGCTTTCCAGGGAAAGAGCTTTACTTCTACTCTTACAGCAAAAGAAAAGCTGGACAAACCTAAAAAAAAAAAGCCCTTTTTCTTGAATCCATCAGAGAGGTGAGATCTCAGGACAAAAATTTAACCCAGAGATCTAGGGAGAGACGAGCCAGCAGGGAAAACTCCTGAGTGTTTGCTGACCCAGGACAGATGCTGCCAAAAGCGTGTAAACTGGCAAGGAGTTTTAGCTACATAGAAATCAGAGTCAAGGGCCCAGAGCTGCCCACGACATAATATCTGGAACATAAGAATATGCTACGTTACATGACATAGTCGTCATGGTTCTTCAGAGAAACAGAACCAACAAAATGTATAAATCTTCATGTGATAGTTTGAGGTAGAGTTCCTTCATTTTAGGGAAATCTTAGTTTTTGCTCTTAAGTCTTTCAACTGATGGGATAAAACACACCCATATTATTGACTGCAATCTCCTTTACTTAAAGCCAA
This sequence comes from Dasypus novemcinctus, assembly GCF_030445035.2. Lineage (NCBI taxonomy): Eukaryota > Metazoa > Chordata > Mammalia > Cingulata > Dasypodidae > Dasypus > Dasypus novemcinctus. The sequence goes on from NC_080677.1 coordinate 2,385,430, forward strand.
CTGATTGTTGTTGCTAATAGCACCCACAAAATTCCTTCACAGAAACATATGGGCTAGAGTTTGAACTAAAAAGTGTACACCACAGCTTGACCAAGTTGACACATAAAATTAACCATCACACATGGCATAAGGGACTTTGGGGATATAATTTTAATTACAGTTCTTAAAATAGGGAGATTACCCTCAATGATCCAGGTGGGTTCAATCTAATCACATGCACTCTTTTAGGCAGAGAACCTTCTCTGATTGGAGGCAAGAGAAATGTGGCAGAGGGAAAGTCAGAATTTCTAAGTGTAAGAATGATGGAACACGCATTGCCTGCTCTGAGATTTTGGGCCCTACATGCAAGGACTGGGGAAAGGCAGCTGGGAGCTGGGGGCAGCCCCAGCTGACAACCGGCAAACCCTCAGGCCTACAGACCTGGGGTTCCAGATGCTGCTAATGGCGTGATCAGCCTCGGAAGCAGTTGTTCCTCAGAGCTTCCAGACAGGAGCCCAGGTTGCCTGGCATTTTGAGTTCAGCCTTATGAACACCTAAGCAGAGAATGAGCTGAGCCACTCTGCCCCCAAACTTCTGACCCATGGAAATCGTGAGTTAAAGTTGCATTGTTTAAAGCTACTAAATTTGCATTAATTGTTCTGACAGCAAAGAAAACCAATGAAGCTATAATTTTTGGAATGATTTCCTCTAGCCTGAATGTGAGCTAGGGGGAAAGGGTGAGACCGTTGAAGACTACAGGCTCAGTGGCACTGGACATCCTTGCAGGGCTTTTCTCCAGAAGTGCCACCAGGCGCTTACTGGGAAGACATTGGAGAATCCTGAAGATACTGTCCCAGTGAGACAGGCTTGGGGAGGAAAGCACAGCAGCCACTGGTGAAACTCTACGCAACCCACAATCTCCACTAGGAAACAGAAATCTTCATCTGTAGAAGTGAGGCCACCAGAACCTGAGACCTAAGGTTACAGGTTCTGAGGAAGTCTCAGCAGCTAACTTCTCACGCCCATCCACACAACCTCCCCTAAGGAACAGAAGCTTAATCTGCAGGGGAAGAGCACTGCAACTGCGCTGGGGAAGGAGTCAGGTCGAAAAAGGAGCTTCGACACTGGGAGAGGGGAAGGATTATATGCAAGTTCCAGCATGATACTGGAAAAGGAGAAGGAACATCTGTGAACATTATCATCCTGAGGTTTAGTTTCACAACAATATCCCAAGATTGAGGCTTAGTCAAAACATTAAAAAATTTCATCCTGTTTTAGTCTGCTAAGGCTGCCAATGCAAAATACCAGAAACGGGTTGGCTTTTATAATGGAAAACCTATTTGAGGTGAAACTTAGAGTTCTGGGGCAGTGAAAATGCCCAGATCAAGGCATCGTCTTAAGGTTGGCTGTTGGTAGACCCTATAGTGCTGCCACACGGTGAGGCAAGATGGCAGCTGATCTCCAGAATTCTCTCTCTCACATCACAGGGGCAAAATTGTAGTTTCGTTTCTCTGTGCTTCCAGTTATCAGTTTATATAAAACCCCAGCAAGAGGGTGGAGATCCTACCTGGGTCACATCTCACTGATGTAGTCCAACCAAAAGCTCTAAAGTGATCTAATAAAAAGTTCCTTAACTGAGTCTAATCAAAAGGCCCCATCTCCCCTGCATTTATAGGCACAGGTATGGATTAGCTGAAGAACATAATTTTCTGAGGTCCACACAAATCAGGATACCTCCTCATACACCTCCCAACACCATTCTAACAAGTACTGAGTAAAAATAACAGTGCAATACAGCTGGGAGAGCTGTAGAAGAAACCTTCTAAGGAACCATACAAAGAGACAAGTAAAAACTAGTCAGAGGATTGATTAAAAACAAGGTTTTCATAGAAAAATTTCAAGCCTTGGGCACCAGGGGCAACTATAACAAAATCAGTCTTCAAATCAAGCACAATGCTTGACTAGATCAATACAAATCACCACATTAAAGACCTAATAGACATGTTCATCTTCAAGCATAAAAAATGTTTGCTTCAGTATCTATATCCTATAAAAATGTCTGCCTTTCAATAAAAATTTCAAAGCATGCTTAAATGCAAAGAAAAACAACACTGATGCAGAAATATCAGCCTGGGAATTTAAAAATATCTATAATTACTAGGTTAAAGTCTTTAATACAAAAGTAGACAACATGAAAAGGCTGATAGATAATTTAATCAGAAGTTTGGAATTTATGAGAAAAAAATGAGATGTAAATAATAGAAGTAAAAAATCACAGTAACAGAAATGAAGTATATCTTTGATGAGTTCATCAGTAGACCAGACAGATGCAAGGAAAAAATCAGTGAACTTGAAAATAGTGTAATAGAAATTACCCATTCATTTTCCTATTGGATAACTTCCTTTCACATTAGTTGTGAGTAGATCATTCTGTATGTCTGAGAAAATCATTATTTCTCCTTTGGTTTTAAAGAATATATTTGCTCAGTTTAGCATTCTGGGTTGGCTTTTTTCTTTTAATGCTTTAAAGTTGTTATTCCTTCATCTTCGTACTTATATGATTTCAGAAGGAAAGTCTGCTGTAATTCGTATCCTTGTCACTCTGTGGGTAGAATGATTTTTGATTCTGCACTACTTCAAAGATTTTTGCTTTCTCTTTGGTTTTCAGCAGTTGAATATGTTATTCCAAGGTGTGGTTTCCTTATTATTTATATAGATTAGTGTTCTTTAAGCTGTTGTTTAGAGTTTGTCAGTAATTTATGCAAATTATTGGCCAGTTTTCTTCATGTATCTATTCTAACCAGTTCTCTATCTCTTCATCCTTTGGGATTTTATACAATATAAACAATCACAGAGAAATTTTAGGGTGACAGACCTGTTTCTGGGTGATACTTGGTGGTGGTTATCTGATTCTATGCATTTATCAAAGCCCATAGAAATGAACATCAAAAAGAATAAATTTTACTGTATGAAAATTACATTAAATGCTGGATGGAATTCATATCATAACAAATGAGTCTGTTCCAAAAATGTATAGCATAACCTCACTGAAGGTGGTCTGGGGAAAGAAGCTGGCCTAAGTAATTTTAGAAAAAGGTGTTTTGAAGGAGAACTAATGATAATGAAAAAAAGGAACTGTACAAAATTATTGCATTCAAATCAGAAAAGTTGTTGCTTATTGAGCTATAGTTTAACAATTCTGAAACAGTACATGGATACTGGGATTGAAAAATTTTTAAAAAATAAGATTGTGGAAGTCAGATTTCTCAATGTTGGAGAGTGAAGTTACATATAAGAAAGAAGGTATAGCAGTTTGGTATTGTTTATGAATTCCAAAGATTGATATTGGATTGTGTTTGTAAACTGGTCTGTTCCCCTAGGTATATTAGATTGTATTAAATTCAAAGGCTTCACTTTTACTTGATTAAATTATGATTAGGGCTTTGATTCTGCCTCTCAATAGGACCAAGAGAGTGGAGACTCACAGAGAAAATGGCAGAGGAGAGAGTTTGAGTTTGATGCTGGACCCTGGGGAGAGAGTCTGATAATTTGCAGCTGAAGAAGCCAGAGCCCTGAACAGCGGAGAAAGCCCAGAAAGTAAAAAGCCCTGAAGAGAGAGACAAGCCTTACCCTAGCCAATAGCTGAGAATGGAAGGAGCTAGGACCATTGAGCCTTAGGAGGAAGAGGGAGGCTGAACCCTCACAGAGACCTGGCAGCCATCTTGCTCCAAAACATGGTAACAGACTTTGGTGGAAGTAACCTATGCTTTATGGCCTTGTGACTATACACTTCTACCCCAAATAATACCCTTTCTAAAAGTCAACAGATTTCTGGTACTTTGCATCAGCACCCCTTTGGCTGACTAACAGAAGGGAAGGCTAGAATCAGGAAAATCAGTATGAACTCACCTTTAGCTTTATGGGTGTTATATTTAATATAATATGTACTATTTTAGAAATAGAGAGAGTGAGAGAGGCAGAAACAATTAAAGATGTTTTTGCATATATGGGTTAATATACATATATTGCCTACCTCTGCTCACCAGTACTTCGGAATGAGTGCTACCCTGCATCCTGGTCATAGCTCCTAAGTACCCATTCTCCAATAAAAGGGACTGCATTCCTTGGAGAAATGGTTGAATATAGTGCCATTCCTATGGAAATATAAGATGAACATGGAGCCTCTTTGGAGTATCGTAAAGCAAAGAAATATTCAATAAACCAAATGATGGAAGCAGATCAGAGGGACTGAGGGGCAACCAGAAGGGTCTACCCATGGCCAAAACTGGAGGGTTTTGAATAACATAATAATAAATGCAGCCAAGATTATAATTCAAAGTATAATATAAAGGTGCATGAGACCATATGTATATAAATAGACAACTAAATAAATAAATCATTCCCCTTGAATGTGGTCTGAACTTAGTGACTCATCTCCAAAGAATAGAATAAGGAAAGGGTAAAATTGTGACCTTATACTAGGGAACCTGGAAGACACCACTTTAACCAGTTAACATTAACACCATCAGTAAAAAATCATGTTATCATGTCTCCTTTATATGACACATCAAATGGGCACTGAGAAGCTCACTGATTAGAGGCAATTGCAGAGACATGACCGCTAATGCATTGATATGATAGCCTGATTGGATACTGCAACTGAAAAAAGATATTTTGGGAAAATATGACATCGGAATAATGTCTGTAGTTTAGATATTAATATTGTGTAAAAAAAGTAACATGCTATGAGAGATGCTAGCATTTGAGGAAGTTGGATGAAGGGTAGTTTTGAATAATTTTGCCACACTTCTGTAAATCTAATTATTCCAAAAGATATTTTAAAGAGAACATTATCAAAATTAGTAAAGAACATAAAATGACAGCAAAATACAAGTGAAATATTTAAACGCATTTGTAAATCTATATCAAAATATTATTTCATGGTTTGTCAGTATATCGCAGAAAGGTCTTTACATTCTGTTTTTATTCACTTTTCCCCTTTAGATTGACTACGTATATCAAATACAGAAAAGAGATGCATATATTACCACTTCTATTACTCTTTTTTTTTTTTTAAAGATTTATTTTTATTTATTTAATTCCCCTCCCCTCCTCCGGTTGTCTGTTCTCTGTGTCTATTTGCTGCATCTTATTTCTTTGTCCGCTTCTGTTGTCGTCAGCGGCACGGGAAGTGTGGGCGGCGCCATTCCTGGGCAGGCTGCACTTTCTTTGGGCTGGGCGGCTCTCCTTATGGGGTGCACTCCTTGCGTGTGGGGCTCCCCTACGCAGGGGACACCCCTGCATGGCGTGGCACTCCTTGCACACATCAGCACTGCGCATGGGCCAGCTCCACACGGGTCAAGGAGGCCCGGGGTTTGAACCGTGGACCTCCCATGTGGTAGACGGACGCCCTAACCACTGGGCCAAGTCCGTTTCCCTCTATTACTCTTAATGTAATAATTTCCCCTTTAATACTTTCTCCATATTTTCCTTTCACCTGTCAAGAGTTTTTTCTGGTACAGTGGAATATATAATTCATTAGACAGGAGTATGATATGATATTCAATTTGATATATACTTGAATTATTTTCTTAGGAGATTATGGACAAAATAGATTGTAAACCTAATGATACAAGGACTAAAACTATAAAATATCTCGGGGAAGACATAGGAGTAAATCTTTGTCATCATTGACCAGACAAAAGATTTCTTGTATGACACCAAAAGTATGAACCATAAAAAATGATTGCTATTTTGCTTCAAAAGATATCTCTAAGAAAATAAAAAAGACAAGAATCGCACTGACAGAAAATCTTGCCAATCATCTATCTTTAAAAGCACCAACAAAAGCTATGTATTGTAATAAGAAAAAAAAAAGCAATAAAAATGGGCAATTTGAACAGACCTCATCCATTTGTAAGCATATGGAAAGTAACCATATATCAGTTGCTCATCATTAGGCGTTATGGAAATGCAAATGAAAACTACAGATTACCACTACAAACCTACAAGAATGGCTAAAATTACAAAGATGTATGAACTCGAGTGTGAGAGGACAAGGTTCAAATGGAACTCTCCTACACACTGACTGCAATGTAAAATGGCACAACTATTTTTGAAAAAGAATTCGGCAGTTTCTTAAGTTAAAAATGCCATGTGATCCAGTCATTCCACTCCTAGGAAAAATGAAAGCATAAATATGTACAAAGTCCTGTATAAGAATGCTCATGGCCATTTTACTAATAGGCAAAACCTGAAACCAACTCAAATATCCATCATGGATGAAAGGGTAAACTACCTCGTATCCACAGGACAAAATACCACTCTGCATGCTACAACATGGATGAACACAAAAATAACTATGCCAAGTAGAGATTTCTAGCAAATTCAGTGTAATCTATAGTGAATGAAATCAGGTCAGGGTAGCCTGGGACGGGTGTGTAACTGGGGCAAGGCAGAAGCAAGCCGTCACAGAGCGATGAGGAAGCTTTTGGGGGTGATAGAGATGTTTGCTATCCTCCGTGTGGTGATGGTTGCACAGATGGAAAAACAGACATTCCCAGTAATTTACACTTAGTTTAGTCTTTTGGAAATGAATAAATTATACCCATTATTATATTTTACATATTTTTATTTATCTAGTTGAAATAATTGATGGTTGCTCAAGTTCTAATTTTCTAGCTGGTTAAGCTTGATAAGAAAGCTAGTATGGTAATATGGTTATGTTGTCCAACTTTCATATATATTTTTATTGTATTTTTAAAATATTTTTGTTATCTTTTTTAGTTACAGTATTTTCAAATACGTGCAGTAGAATTTTCACCTATTCTTCGAATAGTTATAGCCCTTCTCTTTTCACCTTAGCTGTCCGCATTAGCTAGAACTTGTGAAAATATTGGGTCCTACTGTGCCAGGGAAGACAGGCTTAGCTTCCATGCCCGCAAGTTAATAGGCAAGGCTTCGTATATACGTGTAACTTTAATAACTCAAACATGAAGGTAGGGAAGCATGTGGCTCTACCAGTTGGGCACCTGCCTACCACATGGGAGGTCCCAGGTCCAGGTTCTGGTTCCTCCCAAAGACGAGGAGCAGATGCCGTACCTGCTGCAACAAGGAGACGCCTAAAGGAGCAGATGCCACAAGCCAGCAGACGGTACAGCCCACACGGAGTGGACGTGGCTGAGGCTGCTGGGCCTTCATCTCCCATGTGGGAGGGCCCACGTTGGGTTCCCGGTGCCTCCTGGAGAAGGCGAGCAAAACAATGAGCAGACACACAAGAGAGGCATCTGAGGGAGGATGGGTGATAAATAAATTCAAAAAGAAATTTCCTTGTCCCTCTCTGTTACATAATTCATATTTTATATGGGCTTATATGTATAATTTGTCTACCATTCTTAAATTCTAAGAGCTCAAAAGAATTAATTTTCAGTATAATTAATAAGATTATACTCAAATACAGGATTAAATCTGGTCTTTTTAGTCTTTTTAGATGAGACAATTTCAGTCTGACTAATGCATGTATAATAGCAATGAGAATTATGAGAGTAAAAGTAAAGAAAATAATAATGATAAGAACAGCTTTCATTAACTGATCTTCTGTATGCTCCAGGAAGGAGTTTAGATTTTCTTCCTGATTAGGTATGATCATTATTCCCATTTTATAGATAAAGAAACTGAGGCACTGAGGAATTGAGAAAACTTAGTATGGTTACTAATCGATATGGAGCCTAATATGAAATCAGACAGAATCACATCAGAACCCATTGCTGTTTACAATTCACTCTATCACCAGAAATAAGCTGTTCACATATAGTTCAATTATAGATAAGATGATGTTAATAAAAATGCCCACCTTATGTGTTGGAAGAAATTAGACCATGAGGGAAATTTAACTTTTTTAGAAAGCTAAAAATCAGGAGCAAGAAGTGAATAAACAGAATTAGGACACATAATGCTTTGTTGAAATGTTTTCCTCTTTTGAGAGATGGGAAATAGAGTAATAAAGGGCTTCAGGAAACATTTAGATACAGCCACATTTTAAGCATGCAGACCAAAGCAGAATCATGTTTCATTGACCTGGAACAGGGACTGGGAGATAATGGTAATTGTTTTCGATTCCCACGTGTGTACTGTTTCCACCAAATAACTACTAAGAAATAAGTCCAAGTAAATATACATCACATGAGAACCATCTGTTGATGTGAAAATCTGATATTCTGTGGGAAAGAAGCATGGTGAGCAGAACTTCACCATGGACCGAGTGAACTGAATGGCGATATGTGGGAGGTCTTCTAGGAGATGGAATACCATTTATTCAGAATTCTAGAAAATTCATGATATACACTTTTCTTCTAACTCATATTTTTTTTTATTGATTTTGTAAAAATATTACATTAAAAAGATATGAGGTCCCATTCGACCCCACCACCCCCACCGCACCCCTCCCCCCCCCAGCAACACTCACTCCCATCATCATGACACATCCATTGCATTTGGTAAGTACATCTCTGGACATCTCTGCACCTCATGGTCATTGGTCCACATCATGGCCCACACTCTCCCCCATTCCATCCAGTGGGCCCTGGGAGGATTTACAATGTCCGGTGATTGCCCCTGAAGCACCATCCAGGGCAACTCCAAGTCCCAAAGGCGCCTCCACATCTCATCTCTTCCTGCCATTCCCCATACCCATCAGCTACCATGTCCACTTTTCCCACTCCAATGCCACCTTTTCTCTGAGGTCCTTGGATTGGTTGTGTCCGTTGTGCCTCTATGTCAAGAGGAGGCTCAGATTCCACATGGTTACTGGATGCAATCCTCCTGCTTTCAGTTGTAGGGACTCTAGGCTCCATGTTGTGGTGGTTGTCCTTCTTCAACTCCATCTTAGCTGACTGAGGTGAGTCCAATAAATCAGATTGTAGGAGCTGGAGTCTGTTGAGGCTCAGGGCCCGGTTATCATATTGTCAGTAAAAAGATTCAATCCCCTAAATATATCTGAAACCCCAATACCAACTACAATTCCAGTAAAGTAGCATGATAGTCTTATGAAAAGAGATCCCCTCTGGGTCCAGTTTCATCACGCAGAAACATCAGCTCCAAAGAAGGGCCATCTGACATGGCAATGAACCCTATCTGCCATGACCATAGAACCCGCGGGTCCCTTTAGCCCTCAAAGGAACCAATACCTGGGGATTGTATCTACTTTATCTGTCTCTTAGACTCTGCTCAGTTGTGCATAAGGGCAATCCTTCTGACAGCCTCCAGACTCTTTTTTTTTTAGAGACTCATAGCCATATAAACTCATTTCTCCTTTCTATTTCCCCCTTACATTAGATCAAACAGCATTTTAAAGTCATATTATTCTATGTAGACAGGGATATTCTACTGATCCGCATCGAAACTTCAATTCAAGGTCATTTTCCAGTTGCATTATCAGTTGTTAGTTGATAGTGATCCCTCGGTGCCAGGGAGGCTCATCCCTGGCTGTCATGTCCCACACTGCGGGGAAGGCATTGCATTTAGATTCTGAGTTAGGCTTCGAGACTGGCCACATTTGAGTAACATAAAAGCTGTCAGGAGGAGATTCCCAGGCACAGTGCTACTCTAGGCCTTGTTCTTATTTCAGGCATATAGGCTCACAAGCATAGTCATTAGTATCAGGGGCTCACTGTTGGACCCTCATTCCTTCTCGGTCCTTGCCGCTGCACTTGGGGGACTGCCGCTGCTCCCCTAGGGACCACGGCACAGCACCCCCGGCCAGGGACCCAGTACCCCCCCAGCTTTAGTTTTTATTTGTTGCCACTATGAGTATATCCAAACATTACCATGCACCCTGGACATATGCCCTGTATAGCTCCCTGTCAGCCATATATCCCCTGTCAATAGTATCCTATACCAGTATTCCTCTGCTGCCATTGTTGGACCACTCTGGGATCCAGAACTTCCTGAATATTGAAGCCCCAATATCATGTCAGGATCTCTTACTAGCAAAATGGGATATAGAGATGGGTTTAAAGGTTAGATATAGAATACGTGTTAACTTGGAAAAATTCTACATCCTATCTTTTTCTTTTCCTTTTTTTTTTTTCCCCTAATTATTGAACTTCTCTTCACAAGAGCCCTAGACCACAGCAATTCATGTATGCAATATACAGCACTCCCACACATCCACCACAAAACCTTTTCCCTTCCACAGCGATACTCTAACAGCCTATTCACAACATATTTACTTAAAGTGATGTACAGAGTCTGAGACAATAGCTTTCAAACCAGGTGACATCTGTGCTTACATTGTGGTGCATACTTTAGGACACGCAGTTTTCTAACATTCTTAGTTATCCTATGTTTTACATTATGGTTTACATTATTATTCTGTCATCCCCTATATGTTTATGGTGTAATATTACATATTTTATATCCATCCTTGTGTACTCTCACGAAACTCCTCTCTTACCCCACATTTACCTTGTCTAACTCATATTTTAAGACATCTTTTCTTGATTGGAAATGCTGAGAAGGGCTAGCTATGTTCTAAGGAAAACTATGTGTTCGAACTTTGTGACTCCACGCAAACCGATTCTGTGTCCTTGCCGTTTTCTAATTCATAATAGTTACTCCAAAAAAGAAATCACCAGGAGAATGATAGTATGTGGAATTGCATGTTCCCTATTTAATTTATGAAAGGATGTAAGAGACAGGTGAAAGGGATGAGGAAGCGTAGTAGGTGGGGATGTCTATTTTCTATGTTTTAGATTTCCCTCTCCACACCCAATTATGGAACTGTCCTTCAATTTCTATTCAAATAAAATTATGAAACATTTATTGAACACTAACTGCATGCAAGCTATTATGCAAACTTCTGTAAATCTCTAAATTGCCAGCATATGGAGAGGCAAACTGGAAAAGTCCTAGCAAGTTTTGCTAATTGAATTTTAAAGTCTATTCTTGTTGGACAAATTTTATAATTATAAAAAATCCAGAAAACTAAACAAAACAAAAAATCTCACAGGAGCACTTGATTGTATCTTCCTGAAAACTTATATGTTCATTTCACCTTATTTACCAGCCAAAATTGTTCATATCCAAGCTGATTTTCTCTCAGGAAATAAACGGTTAAATACAATCTCTTCTGCATTGAGGGTAGGTGTGATTTAAAAATGTTTTACACTTTGCATTTGTTTTTGATTATAATTAGAGTTATATGCAAACACAGAGGCTTCTCATAATTTCATTCTGTATTGATTATACTTTAAAAAGAGAAACAACTCGTTCAATAATAATATATTTTAGATAACTTTCTTTCATGGAATGTCTTCTACCTCTAAAAGGTCAACTCTTAACATTTTAGAAATAATTATTATTTACTGAAGACATTTGAAACTAATTACTTCAACTTCTCTATCATTTATTTTGGGATTTAGCATTCGAAGCATTGCCTGACATGGGCAAGAATTGGAGCATCAATGCATTATTTGAAACAAGGAAACAGGGATGTTTTCGCCATAAGTCTCAATTTTAGCAGTTATAAATTGATTATTTAAAAATTTTCCATAGAAATAAAATTTAAAATCTGGTCTTGTGAAGACAATTATAATACCCTAGAAAAATCACCACATTTAAGAATTGAAAGATATTATTAGGTAATTTCACACATTTGTAAGTAAAACTCTGTCTTTCCCATTTGAAACTGGATCTGAAATTAATTAGATAAATACATGTCCAGAGACTTTAGGGAAGTAGATTCATTGAAAATAAATAAAGTAACTAAAACATAAAGTACATTTGCTAGAAATCTGAACTATGGATCCTTTAAATGTAAAGAAATGGAGATAGTAGAAATTTACAATAAAAAGGAAAATGACTTTATTTTTGATGACTTAGTTAAAGTGATGTTAATAAATTGTAGTCATAATCCACACCCCTTCTTATAATTAATGAATTCTTAGAAGAAACCTGTACTTTTTATATAAATGAAAATCCCAATCTGAGAAATATTTTTTTTTCCTTTACAAAAATGATGTTCAGTCTATCATATTTCTAGTCCTAAATGTCATTCTTTCATCCATTCTTTGAGTACTTATTGAACGTTCCCTACGGCATAAACATTGCATAGAGCAAAGGGGATACACACAGAAGGAAGACTTTGTTCTTGCTCTTAAAGAATTTAATAGCCCAATGAAAAGGCTCACAGATTCCTTTATTTCACTTGTTGCTTCTTGAGTTGTCTACTGTCATAAATTTGGTTGATTGTTTCCTTCTTATCAAAACTACTCATCATACTTTCTCATTATCTCTCTTGGGTGTAACTACTCATTCCTGCCACTAACAAGGCCCCCAACTATATTTCTCAGTTCTCAGCTCTTCTTTGCCCTTTCTCTCCATTCAGTTATCACGTTGTTGTCACTTGAAGCGACATGCAATTCTAGAATCCCCTGCACAGCCTGCTCATGATTTCCCTAAATTGTGTCACAAATTGCATTCAGAAGCATCCCACAAATACACTACTGATTTGCAACATATAAGTATAGATTTATTCGTAACTATAATCTTTTAATTGCTGCTAATTATAGTGAACCATTTGTGCCCTTCAACAGAATTTTATCCCCATATCCATTGTTTCAGTTAGCATAGCCATGTGAAACCCATTAATTGCCGTTTGCTCCAGCTTTTTTTTTACCTCTCTGAGATAATGGGTCACGGGGTCTCCTGTTATTTACTCTTTCTTCAGTTGCAAAGAAATTTTAACATTCCATATTTATTTAGAAAGGCAGGTAATTTTTATACTTGCAACTTTGAGATAGTATCCATATTGTGTATTTATTTTAAACTTACACCACTGAATGAAAAAGCATGCCATTCTTCTACTTTGAAATATCTTCTGTTATTTGCTTTCATTCTAAATCTGAAACTGTTTTCAGGTTCTATTTTCTGCATTTTATAAACAAAATTTGCATTGTGCCCCACCCATTCTCAAAACCTTTTAAAAGACTCAAGGCATAATTGAATATTGTAAATAAAGACTAACAATCACAGACATTTTATAGACACAAGAAATTTTAAAGGATGTACAATGCAGAAATAAAAATATAATCCAAAAGAGAAATAAATGAGTTTTTTTTCGGACTTAGACTCTGATAAAACTGAAGACACGGGAGCAAAGCAAATTTTAGACTTGTAGAGGATTGTGCTACCAAGAAGTCCAAACCAGGTGAAGACATTCTCAGGACTACAAAGCAAGAGGAGGTTATTCTGATATACATAGAGAACCATTCATGATGAGATAAAGCTACTTAAGAAGTATGATGTTGTTTTATGAAATGGCTATCATAATATAGTCAAAAATGTGTGACAGTTGACAAATGTAAACATACATAAAACTAAACACAAGTAATACAATGATTATGAAATTTAAAAATTTAAGTAAATAATAAAAGATGGGAAAATAAAACATATTGTGTGTACATTTAAAATTACTATGAAATAGCAAATACATGTTCTTGGCAAAAATTTTTAATAAAAGAAAAAGCAAGAAGGACAAAATCATCAACTAAAAAATGGATCTAAAGAAAAGATTTCAGTTTAGCTAGAAATAAATTAAACTTTCCTATTATAAAGGAAAACACATTTATTATATTTGGTCAAACAAAAATAACCATCCAGATTTTTTGTAAAATATCTAAAGATAAAGCAAAGTGATTACAATTAAAAAGTTGGGATAAAAAAATATCATATTGATAATAATTTTTTATCAGACAAGGATAAACCAAGGAAAAGGAAAGTAAAGCTGACAAAAACCATCAATATATTTTGTTACAGTACAGGGTGCTCAAATAATTTAAGAACTACAGATATTTGTATGCTGATGCATAACATTTAATGTAAGGAAAGCAAATGTGGTAGATGTGAACAGATCTTTTCCTCTGCCTTGGATGATGAAGCAATATGCAAATGTGGTTTCACAGAAGAGAAACAGTATGAATTTAGGGATTGAATATATACTACTACTGCTTTACGAGCTGTGGAAACAGATACACAGAATTGTTATTTTACTGGCCCAAAGTCACACAGCCAGTAAGGAGGGGGAGGGGTGGCTGATATCTGAGACCAGGCAGACAGCCTTCTCACGCCTTCTCTACTGGTGGAGGAATTACAACAAACTTGCTAGTGGAAAGTTGACCAGGTCAACAAACTCAACAATAGCCTACATTAAGTAGAGATCTATGAATATAATACTACAAAAGTAAGTATGAAGCTGGAGAACATAAAGAAAATCTCAAACACTGAAAAGTTATATACAGTACTGGAGGGACTGACCTAATTTTTAAAATCCTTCTCCTTTTCAGTTGTCTCAGTTTACAAAAGGAAACTAGCCTTAATAAATACACTTACAAAGTTAAGAAAAGAGCAAAGAAACTCCCGTATTCTCATTAGCCAGCATCCACAGCTGCCACATATTGAAGTGTATCTTTCCAATGTTCCCTGCCCGCATTGTACAGCCACCATAACCTATTTATAAATGTGTCCAAACTCTATTTGATGTTTTGGGACCTGTACATATGAGTTACTGTTTTTTTCAACTGATCAGTTCTTCTGACAGTTTTGTATCACTTCATGTTGTTACTATATCATCTGTTTTATATTATTTTATTATTTTTTGAGATTTATTTTTTATTTATTTTTCTCCTCTTTCCCCTGAAACCCACCGGTTGTCTGCTCTCTGTGTCCGTTTGCTGCGTGTTCTTCTTTGTCCGCTTCTGTTGTCAGCGGCACGGGAATCTGTGTTTCTTTTTGTTGTCATCTTGTGTGTCAGCTCTCTGTGTGTGCGGCACCATTCCTGGGCAGGCTGAACTTTCTTTCGCGCTGGGTGGCTCTCCTTATGGGGCACGCTCCTTGAGTGTGGGGCTCCCCTAGGCAGGGGACACCGCTGCGTGGCACAGTACTCCTTGCACGCATCAGCACTGTGCATGGGCCAGCACCACAGGGGTCAAGGAGGCCCGGGGTTTGAATCGGGGATCCCCCATGTGGTAGACGGACGCCCTAACCACTGGGCCAAGTCCACTTCCCTCTATCGTCTGTTTTAATATATAAAGAGTCAAGTCCATTCCTGTAATTTGGGGTCAAATTAGATCAATAAATATACGACCTAAGTCATGAAGACAGTTTAAAATTTTGTAATAGTCACATTAAAAGCAAAACATGAAATTAATTTTAATAATATATATCATTTAATCTAACATTAAAATAATGTAATTTCAAATTATAATCAATATAAAAGTATTAATGATATTATATATATGTTCGTTCCAGTCACATTTCAACTGCTTACTAGCTGCATGGGGCTACAAAGCACTACTCACGCTCTTTATAGGAAAGATTAATTTTAAAATCATTTTTTCATATCCTAGGAATATTTTATTTACTGAATTTATGTTAAGATTATAGGGGAATTTCTAAAGGATTTACAACTTCATGCAATTTTTAACGTGAAGTTATATGAATAATTTCAGACTTAAGTTAGATGCATAAGCATACATCCTGTGTTTATTTCTAGGCTGGTAGTGATTATGGCTTAATATTATTTACATTTATTTAATTCATAATTTTTCCATTTAGATAGAGAACTATAACTTTTTTAGACAGAAAACCATAAATAAAATAAAATGTTAAGATTATATTCAAATAGTTTAAATATGTTTTCATAAGATAGTATGTTTGAAATATAAGATTTGGGATGTTGTAAAGATAACACATATTTATAATCATGAGGTGTTTCTGAATAAAAATATATAGGCATAACTATGTATTTATATATATAGTTTGCTTGTCTGTATGTGTGATATTTTAATGAAGTAGGACTGAGAATATAAAATAATAAAGGAACGATGTGAGATTAAAAATAATAAAAAAAATATCACCCCTGCAAAGGAATTCAAATTTCGTTTCAAAATTAGCAGAAATAAAAATTACTGCACTCAGCTGTAAGAGGAAACACTGTGGGAGATACAGATGAAGAAACGGAGAGAGAAAGAAAAAGAGGAAAAGAGAGGCACACACTTGAGAACAAGGGCAATCTGGAAATTTGGGTTAAGCCAGCTTCCCCTCTGCACTTCAGAATCCTTACGCAGGCTGTGAGAACACAGCCTAGCAGGTCAGCAAACCACATCCATTATATAAACTGCTGGTTCTTCACACTAGTGCACTCAGGAGTCCTCAAGCAACACACTGGGGAAAAATTCATTATTAAACTACAGTAGAGCATAATTCAGGAAACATTGTCCCAGCCTGCAAATATTAGATATGGCAACTAACTGCAAGTCAATTACTTTCTTCCATCCTCCATTTTCCTTCACTTGAAATAAAGAAATAAGATTCTACAATTGCAAACAATTTCCAAATATATCGTTAATGTGACCTTAAATAAACATAATGTTTGCTCAATACGTGTTTCAATAATGATGTAATTAGGTAATTCTAAAATTATAATGAATGATGTAAGGTTTGAATAGCAATAGCAGGCATCATGTACACATATCCGCTTTGAACAATTTATTTCAGCAGGTGGTCGTTGTTTTCCTGTCAAATCACATAGCAAAGGCCACTGTTCTCATAGGGCAGCACGTCCACAACAGAATTTGGGTAGTAATTGCAACGGTAGAAATTAAAAACAAACAAACAAACTTTTCCTTAACTCCTACACAATCAAAACAAAAGCCTAATAAACCACCTGCATCCAGCAAAACTTTGGCAAGAGGATATTCAATAGAACAATGCAGACTCACTTCCCTGACATCTAATCCTGTTGGTATTTTGAGTGAGTAACTGATGCTCTGACTGCTCTGAATATAGGAGACTAACCATATAAAGAATTTGGGGTGCTATATTGCACTAGTATCATTAAATAGCATGCCTTCAACTTCACATTAATATAAAAACAGCTGCTTAACCAAGAATGTAATTTATGTTGACTAAGATGACTATTATTTATTGCTAGGAATGTTTAAGGTTAGTAACAAAGCAATATATTTTGTACCAGGGCTCCTTGCCTAGTCTCACCGGTGATTCATGGCACTCTGCTATGGGTTTAAGGCTGTTTCCCAGTCAAGATGCCAACAGATAATACTGACCCACCAAAGCCAGGGATTCAAATAGGAATTTCAAGGTGCTTAATTATTAATAGTTGTTCTGATAAAAAACATTGCCTACTTTTTTACCATCAGTTGGATTAGAAAATGGAGGAGAAATAAATAGGACTTTTTAGCTGCACAAATTTCAAAATTAAATTCTTTACTGGTAGATCTGTAGAAATTTTCTAATTTACATCTCCATTTCACTTTTGGGGGCAAAGACTTTGGCCACTGCCTCATCTTGCTATGAGACCATTTTTTCACTCGATCAATGCTTTCATCTTTCTTAACAATTGATTTTTGCACAGCCAATTGGAGACATCATGCAGTTAATGAAATTTACTCTTGACAATAGACAAAAGAGAACAAGATTCTATCTCCCAATATTACATTTTGATTGGAGATAGAAATATAGCTGTTCTGTGCTGTTGCCACCCACTTGTTCTCTTAGAAATACATCTCCCTGAAAGATTTGTTTTTTATCTCCTAAAACCTTTCAATCCCTATTAATAGTGGCATAGTCTTTAGGTGTGCTCTATTTACATCTCAGCTTTCTGCACCTGAATCATTTTTAGAACTAGATTTTTCTCATTATTCCAGGTTTGTTTATTCATATCTGTGGCCATTGAAAAAATACCACCATTCATTTTATTGCCCTACTAATTGGCTCAGCGGCCTACAAAAAGAAGAGCCTCAATACGCTTTTTTTTATTTTTAAAGATTTATTTTATTTATTTTTCTCCCCTTTCTTCTCCACCCCCCCCCCCCCCCGGTTGTCTGTTCTTTGTGTCCATTTGCTGCGTGTTCTTGTCCACTTCTGTTGTTGTCAGCGGCACAGGAATCTGGGTGTCTCTTTGTTGTTGCGTCATCTTGCTGCATCAGCTCTCTGTGTGTGCGGCACCATTCCTGGGCAGGCTGCACTTTCTTTCGCGCTGGGCGGCTCTCCTTACGGGGCGCACTCCTTGCACGTGGGGCTCCCCTACGTGGGGGACTCCCCTGTGTGGCAGGGCACTCCTTGCACGCATCAGCACGGCACATGGGCCAGCTCCACACGGGTCCAGGAGGCCTGGGATTTGAACCACGGACCTCCCATGTGGTAGATGGACGCCCTAACCACTGGGCCAAGTCTTCTTCCCTTGATACACTTTTAAATGTATGAATCAATTCAAGGAGTTTGGTTGGAAAATCACAAAATAGTTCAAGTAAGAATGGGGATGTGGCCTAACAGTCTATTAAATTAGCTCTATTGTCATTGAAAGGATGTGGTTTCTGCCATCTAATCTTGTCAAGCTTTTGAGTAGACGGCCCGTGTTGCTTCTCCCTGCTCCTAGAGCATGCATACTTTGCTGCCTTATTGTCCGGTCAGACAGCTCCTCTTTCCTAGGCCTTCTACATACCAGTTGGATTATTTTTCACAAGTCATCAGCTCTTTCAAATCTTCATTATTCCTTCAGCTGACATTCCACCCAAACAAAATCACTACTTAAGGCATCCTTGGACCCTTCTCATTTATAGCATCCATGGGTGCTTCATTTGCTTGGTCCAATTCCAGCATGGACTTCATTTCCTCACTCTTTCACCAAAAGATCCAACAGATATGTGAAGGTGATCAGAGACCAATATGATTTCCACTGTGCCCCCCCCCTCCCCCATACACACTTTTCTTAGAGTGGTTATCGATATTTAAGGAAAAAGATAACAAAGTTTATCCTTTTTCTCAGAAAACACATGTCCCAAATCAAAAAATCATTCATTCAACTAATATTCATCGATTTCCTTTATATGCTAGGCAAGATGATAAAAAGGCATTGGAACAAAACAGAGAAGGTTCCTATAGTCACGGAGTTGGGAGAAATAGGAGCAGATAATTATAACAAGTAACCCGATAAATATATAATATACCTTCAGATGGAAGTAAGACATGACAGATACACTGTATCTTTGTGGACAATTTAACAAAGAGAAATGGAGTCTTTTATGGGGAAATCTGTGGATGAATGTGAAAGCAACTACAAAGTTCTTGGGATAGGATTGAACATGGCGAATTCATGGAATCCCATGACCAGGAACATGATTAGGGGTAAGGATAGTTAGGGATTTGCCTCATAGGCAAAATTTAAGGGAGCACCAAAATACCCAGTAGTCAAGATGAATGTTTTAATGCAATGATAAAAAATAAAAACAAATATAATGCAAATTATCCATAATGAACACTATAGATGACTTGTTCTTCTTAAAAATATTTTTGTTTAAAAAAATATATATTTAGATTATGTAAATGTTACATAAAAAATATAGGGAATTCTCATATGCCCTGCTCCTCACACTGCCCACCTTTACCCATATTAACAGCATTCTTCAGTAGTGTGGTACAGTCATTGCAATTTCATGAACATATTTTGGAGCATTGCCAGTAAGCATGGAATATAGTTTACATTGTAGTTTCCACTCTGTCCCACACAACCCTGTAGATTATGGCAAGATATATAATGGCCTGCATTTGTCATTGAAATGTCATTCAGAACAATTCTCAAGTCCCCAAAATGTCCCTGAATTATACCTGTTTTCCCTCTCACTGACCTAAGAACATTCCATGGCCACTTACTCTACATCGATAATATAAGTACTTCAATTGCTAGA
Source organism: Dasypus novemcinctus (assembly GCF_030445035.2). Taxonomy (NCBI): domain Eukaryota; kingdom Metazoa; phylum Chordata; class Mammalia; order Cingulata; family Dasypodidae; genus Dasypus; species Dasypus novemcinctus. The sequence continues at coordinate 2,405,172 of NC_080677.1, forward strand.
ATCACAATAAGTCTATAGTAGAATACCAGTTAGTCCATTCTACTCCATAGTTCATTCCCCAATCCTGAGGATTCTGGGATGGTAATGCCCACTCAACCTCTAATTGAGAGGGGGCTTCAGTCCCACATGGCCAACAGATTGGACTCTCTTGCTTGCAGTTATAGACTCTCTCAGTTCCTTGGTATGGTGGTTGTCCATCATCACCTCATTGTTAGTTGTCCTGGCTGAGTCCAATGAACTAGAGAGTAGGTTTTGCAACTCTATTGAGGCTCAGGACCCAGCTGGTACATGGACAGCCCAAAGATTCATGTCTTTTGGACGTATACCCACCAATTCCAGGTTGAACCAAATATAGGTTCAAATAGAAGGGACTGAAGAACCATGTGTAGGGAAAACACAACTAAGTCCAATTCTGTCACACTGGGGAGCACAAGCCCTTAAGCAGGATCCACTGGCAAGGTGCCAAAATCATGAGCTACCTGCCTTGACCATAGTGCCTGGGTGTCTCCAGAGCCCTCAGGAGTCCTGCTATTTGGGGTAATGTCTAATTTGGCAAAGAGATCCTATTGAGATGTGCATAAACATAACATCTGGAATGACCTCCTGAATCACTTTGAAGTCTCTTAGCCATATAAACTCATTTGCCTTTACCTTTCCCCCTTTTGGTTAAGGTCTTTTTTTCAGTTGCATTGCTAGTTGGTGCTTGGTAGTAATCCCTTGGTGCCAGGAGGTTCATCCCTGGGAGTTATGTCCCACACAACCTGCTTTTGTAGACAGGTTGTTGTTTGTTTATCAACCCTGAGCTATTGTGCAAAGAAACAATTGACACCTTTCCTGGGGTGTGACTGGAGTTTGCACCATTGGGCAGGTGGATAAGGTTTGACCATGGCAGGAACAGACTGCACAACATAAGGTTTTGATATATAATGTTATTTTTTAATGTAGAGCTTTTGTTAATATTTTTACTTGTTTCAAAATATTCTGATATATGAATATAGTTGTATAGTCAGCCAAAGGGGTGCTGATGCAAAGACCCAGAACCCTGTTGCCTTTTACAAAGGGTATTTATTTGCAGTAGAAGCTTACAGTCACAAGACCCTAAAGAATCCAACTCAAGTTACCATAAGACGTACTTTCTCACCCAAAGTCATTGACCATGTGTTGGAGCAAGATGGCAGGCAATGTCTGCAAGGATTCAGCCTTCTTTCTTCCTTTTAAGGGTCTGTGGTCCCAGCTTCTTCCAATCTTAACAATAGGCTGGTATAAGGTTTGTCTCTCTCCCAGGAGCTCATTTTTCTCTGGGCTCAGATGCAGCTGTAGGCTGTTAGGCTCATCTCTCTTTCTGGAGCTTCTGCTGTGTCTAAGGAGCTGTCTCTATTACTCTGTGTGTTCTCCTGTATATTTGCTTCTCAGGGCTCCAGCATCAAAAACTCAAACTCTTTCTCTTCTACTGTGTCATTTTCTTTATGAGTCCCTGTCCACCAAAGGGGTGGGGATTCAACATTGTACTGACCTGGCCAAAGCAAAGTCTTAATCATAATTTAATCAAGTAAAAGTGAAACCTCTGAATCTAATACAATCTAATATGCCCAGAGGAAAAGACCAGTTTACAAACACAATCCAGTATCTATTTTTGGAATCTATAAACAATACCAAACTGCTACAATAGTGATAGTTTAATAAGTGACTATAGGTGCACAATTTTCTATTGTATCAGGCATCCATAGAGCCTTGTAGAAAAGCAGCCAAGACAGAGTAACTGCAGCAGTTGGGAGGTGGAGAACATGAGAGTTGGGGAAGTAGGGATTAGTATGCCTTGCTAGAAACACAGTAAGATGGCACTAGTATGAGTTTAGGGGAATTTGACTATTTGTGATTTTCCCCTGTACATTTACAGGGAAAATGATGAGATGCATTTTGTACGAGAGGGATGCTACTTCAGGACTTTCTGTGTTTGTTTGCTCTTCTTTTTCATTACATTTTAAGACAGTAGCAGATTATTGACTACCAGCTCACAAGGTAATGCATTTTGCTGTATACATAATGTTATATTTGAATTGAATTCAATTGTTTTTAACTGTGTGTGCAATAGGTAGAAGCCTAATAAATCTTTCCTTTTTCAATTTTCATTTTGTACATATTTAGACTCATTCCTGGAATTCTTTTAAATTATTACATTAGCTTATTACTGTTCCCTTGTATAGATTTTATTGGAGAAATAATTTACATGTTTATACTTCAGTCTTTTAAAATGTAAAGTTCTATATGTTACTAACACAAAATAAATTAAACATTTTTACTGCCCAGGTTTATAAAGATAAAATATGGGATTTTTCTCATTGAGTTTGATCAACCTTTGAAAGTTCTTTTCTGTCCAGGAGTATCTTGTTCTTATCTGACAATTCATCTGAAGTAATCCCATTAGATAAATGCTTTGAATTAGAAAGAGCATATCAAGGAATGTACTGTTTAGTAAAACTGCTTAATTGGCTAAGAACACTGAGAATAGAGATGAAGATTCTAAGGTACTCTTCACTCTGTAAAACACAATGCTGGCTATCTCCATTTTGACTTCATTTGATAAACTGTCATCTATGAAGATTAAACCATAACCTTATTCACCTCCATCAAAGTGAAAGCAGATGTTTAAATTTTCCCATCCTGACATAAGTATCTGGAGAGTCACACAATTTGAAATCTAATTAGTGTTTAATAAGCCATTTGAAGTGATGCAATTCAACTCTTACAAATTAATCCTGCTCTTTCAACACCTGCTGGTACTTTGCAACAGTAATTATTTCATGACAAAAGAGACCTGAACCAGTCCCATTAACATAAGCATCTCTTACCTCTACTCCATACCTTTCTCTCTGAAAGCTGCTAACAGCCTCCTCCTAGCTTGAGAGGAACAAACCGATACAGACATAGTGAGACTTGCTCTGACTTTAACATAGTTTACTAATTAAAAATACAATTTTAAAAGGTCAAAGGGGGAAAAGGACCTTCCTCAAACTATTAAGAATCTTCCATAGATTTCTTAACTAAGCACATACCTATCTATCTATTGAAAAATAAGTTTGCATGGATGGCATAATAGACAAGGAAATTTAATAGCAAAGCCCTCTTTCACTAAATGTGTGAATTTTAAAATGAAGCAGAGTACCTCCTATAAAATAAATTAAACCCTGACATAACTAAAACTGTCAAATTATTGTCAAATCTTTCCTGAACCAATGCTTAATATCTCAGAGTGACTGACTGCTTGGGTTTCCCTTAAATTCAATGTAGATATTACCATTTCATTATTTAAAGTTTTAGTTATAATATTACCAATAGCAAGAAGCGAATAATACTTATTTCCCAAAGTTTCTGGGAGTGTTGTAAGTACGATTGTGAGAATTCCTCCTACATTCTATGCAAAAAAAAAAAAAAGGCTTGTATTGGTTTTCATTGGCACACTACTCTGGTAGAAGTCTCTGGGACAAGCAGAATTAAAGGGAAACATTGGAACAAGTTAAAGTCCATGAACTTAGCAGTGCACATCACTATACCTTCATTTGAAAGAAAAGTGTCAGTATGTTTCATTATGAGCTTAAACATTGCATTTCTCATTTGAGTAATTCTAATGTAATCTTTCAGGTAAAGAGGAGTGCATGAACATATCACTCAACTAATTCATAACGGCCTCTTTTACCATGTTCTGACCCCATAATCCGTTATCTTCAATTAATAAAAATGATTCATCTTCAGTTTTACTCTTTATTTCAAGTATTGTGCTTGCAGGATCGACTACTTTTCACCATATAGAAGAAAGTATGTGCTATACTATGGTAGTCTTCATAAAGGATTACAGAAAATGTAAACAAAACAAAACAAATCCTGATATTTGCAAAGGAAGCCTTTGTTGTAAAGATGAAGCCTCGACAGACGGGTCCAGTCACTAACGGTGAACTGAATGATACTTTGAAGATCTCTGTGGAGTCAGTCAAGTGGTGGATGACACACTTGAATATTAAATGAGCCATTATCAACCCATCACATTGTGCTTTGAGGCAGTGTCAAAGAGTTGAAAAACTGAAGCCCGTCTGCCTCTTTTCAGATTCTACCTTTGAGGGTTACATACACTGTTTCTTACTTTCCTCATCCATTGGTATAAAGGGGGAGATATGTTTATCCCCTTGAGTTATTGGTAAAATTAAATGAATGTGTTTTTACAAAGAACTTAGAATGAGAGAGTGAATGCACAGAGTTGGCAAGCATTATCACAATAGAGTGTGTGTGTGTGTGTGTGTGGTCTAAAATTTTGGGGTGATGTGGTAAAAACTGTTATTTGACAGACCAACATAAAATGTTTCCGCTTTTCCTTCTCGGGCCCCTGATTTTAAGCATAACGATGTACCAGTCCTCCTCTGCAGTTAGCAGTGGTAGGTAAGCCGCACACAATTCCTACCAATGGGTGTATGCAACAAACACTGACATTTACAGGGGGGTGCACCCCTACAGCCGGCACATGCCTTTTTCCTGTTGTGAACAGCCATGCAGTATAGAAAGAGGAGGACAAGAGCAGACCCACAACATCTGAATCTTAAGACTGGCTGACTGTGAAAAAGAAAGAGCTGGGATTCCTGGTGCCTCCAGGGAATTTCATTTCCTGCCGGGGATTGCCTGCTCCCATCCCTTGACTTCCTCTTAGGTGAAAAAAAAATAAAATCCTTATTATGTCCTGCTACTGCAGCTAGTGTTTCTTGTACTTGAAATTGTATGCAACAAGGAGCTAGAGAAAAATGCCTATTATACCTCTAACAGGCTATTAAAAGGAACTTTTCCTATGTCTACAAATATTCGCTGAAGCCCAAAGCTGTGTTCTAAGACCTATAGCCATTCCATCCATGGGAAGACTAAATATACTGCAGAGTTAAGGATGCTTTTAAGAAGATTGTGGGCTTCCAGGGAAGAGTCTCTACCTCTCTTCTCCCATTTCTAAGCCCAGTGAGAGAGATCTAAAGAGAGCTTGAAACAGTGTGGTTTTCCATCAGCGTAAAGATTGATAATAGCTGCTTCCCCCAAGACAAATTATTTCCTATTTTATGTGCCTGTGTTCTTGACGTTCATTCTTCCAGATATTTCCTTGTTCTCATGGCACCATGCAGGTCAAGACACCAAATAAGCGCATTGTCCCCTTATTTAGAAAATAACATCTTTCTTATTCTCTACTCATCTAATTTGTCCTGTTCTTTTGCCTCCAATTGAAACCTGCACTGCTCTATGGTACAGTTCCTAGCATTTTGCCACATAGCATGTTATTTTCTGTCTCTGTTCCTATGTATAGTATCCTTCCAAAAGCTTTAAAGAACTTTGGGAAGACACATCATTTTAAATTTGTATATTGCCTCTACTCATTAAAAAATAGGTTGGCTTATAAATAAATTCAATATACGTACTTTGTGCTTCCTTTACTAATTTTCAAATGGTAACCATCAATATTATCCATTAATGCTATTAATTGACTTCCTCATTCAATTTCAGATTGAATTCATAGTTTCTCTCTGTTCTATTTTTCAGGAAATAAGGTTTCTGACTTTCTAACTGAGCTGTCAATTTATTTTTGTTTGCTACTCAATGAGATTTTGAAAAATAGCATTATTTTTAGAAGAGTTGTAGATTTACAGAAATTTGAAAAAATAGTGCAATGTTCTCATATGTCCCACTCCCAATTTCTCCTATTAGTACATTAGAATGGTACATTTTTTTTTCAATTAAGAGTGAATATTGATATTTTAATTTTACCTAATATTAACCAAAGTCTACAAATCATTCTGGTTTCCTTTGCTTTCACCCAGTGTTATTTTTATGTTGCAGCATCTCATGCAGAATACCATTTTACACTTAGGCATCATCTACCCCATCTCCATATGCATGTCTTGACTTCAGCAATTTCTCAGATGTTCATTGTTTTTGATATTTAGAGTTTTGAGAAGCACTGAACAGATATTTTGTAGAATGTCCTTCAAATGGGATTAGACTGCTCTTTTTCTCAAATTTAGACTGGAATTATAGGTTTGGGGGAAGAAGAAGACAGACATAAAGTACCTTTGCCTCATGTGAAGAGTACATGCTATCATTGTGACATATCACTGTCTGTCCTGGCTTTGGTCATCTGGTTGAAGTTGTGTTTGACAGGTTTAGTCACTGTAATGTTACTCTTTTTTCCTCATTTTCCATACTGTACTCTTGAAGAAAAAGCCAACGCTCAGTCTGCACTTAAGGAACTATGCTCTGTTCCCCTGAGGGTGAAGTTTCTACAAAAACTATTTAGAGATCCTCACAAGATATCGGTCTCTTTCCCTCCATTATGCATTCTTCATTTATTCATATCAGTATGGACTCATGGGTATGTGTTTCATATTTTGAGTCCAATCCTATTTTGCCTTTTTGCTGAAAGATTTCCAGCTATGACCGTTGGGAACTCTCCCATTTGGCTCCCATGCCATACCCTTGTCTTGTTTGTGTGTGTTTTGACCACTGCCCTATTCCTGACACTACAAGGTGGTCTTTCCTGCCACAGCCTAGAATTAGCCACAGTGCTCCAGTTCGGGGCACTTCATGTGCTCCTTGCATTTAGATCTTCTCTGTCAGCTGAAATGTTAGGAATATACATGTGTACACTAATCCATGTATATACACATATCTATAAATATTTCTGTGAAGTTCTGTGCCTGTAATAAGTTAAACATGAGTTTATACTCAGATCTCCCACACTAACCTAGATCTGCATGGGTCATTCTAGTCTCCTTCCCTTGTTTATCTGTAACTTTCTCTCTGGTAATGAGAAACCTGGGTCACACCATTTGTTCGATCTAATATGCATGCACAGTGGTTTAAGACTGTTAACTCACAACTTTATCACCTGGAGTACAGTGCTTAGAGGACTTCAGTCTTACAGACCCCATGATTTATAAAGTCACTAAAGCCAGAATCTTTTCATCCCATTGCCTTGAGGAAGGTTATTCATATATGTTTATAACACAGTCTGGTTCTTATGTCACAATCTGCATTCCTTCCTGGGATGTCCTGGCTTCCTCCATGTGTTTTTTATTTTGTTTAAATTTTCATATGTTAAGGATCACCCTATGTTATGTAAAGTTCCAAGGATTTTCAGAAATACATAGTACCTTATATCCACCACTACAGTATAATACCAAATAGTGTTGATGATAATCAAGCTTTCATCGTTCAGTGGCCTTTTAGATTAAATTCAAATTATTTTACTTGTCATTCAATGACTCTACACCTTTGTTATCCTCACCATTTGCATCCTTTATTATGCCTTTATCATGCCCTTCCATTGAGCCCTCTTTTCATGCTTATCAACTTGCTTTTAATTTCCAAATTGTACTTTTTATTATTTTCTTCTCATCTTTATCCCCTGTCCAATCCCCAAATATTTTCAAAATTTTGCTCCAATGTTACCTCCTTGGTAAATGGTCCTGAATCTCAAACTCTACTATATTTAGTACTTCTCTTCTGAGTGTCTTTTATTCTAAAACTATTATAATGGTATATAATCTCTGAATTTCTATTTGCTCTTATCCCTTATACTGTGCATTCTTTGATAATAGTGCTTATGGCATAATCATCTCTCTATCCACAGACTTAGCACCATGCCGGGCTCGGATAGATGCTGAATATACACCTGTTCCATGAAATTTTGTAACGAGACTTCATAGAAACAATATGTTGTTTATCCTTTCCCTCACTTACATCATCTTGTGATTCTAACAAGCCTGCTTTGAGCAGTTTGGTGGTACGTCCCTGACTGAGTGAACCTGTCAGCTTAATTACTGGAGTGTTCAGCTAACACAGCAAGTTCAGCAACATGGCACATGAACCCCATCCAAACACAGGCATTCCTGCTTGGCAGGCCTTCCAGATCAGTTAGGAGTGTTCCTGAGGCTTCACCCAAAGCAGGCAATCAATATCATTTTTAATTCAGATATAGTTAAGGAATTTACAGCTTTTTTCTTTATCAGTTTCTTATCACAATAATCTCTTTTGAAATGGAATTCTTTGTTTATGTGAGAATCTGATGATTTTCTTCTAGGTAAATTTCTGATAATTAATTGAAAAATACTGCTAGAATACCATACCTTAAACAACAGCAACAGTCAGCATTCTCGGGAGTTTAATATTTCTAACAGTTCTCCATTTGGAATTATACCCACTTCTTCAACAACAACAACAACGACCTTCAGGATTTTCTGATGTATATATGGAATCATCTGTTTTAGCCCAGTAATTCCTCCCACATTTTTTACCTCAAATAGCCATTACATTAATGTGAATTTAGAATTTGTACTAAGATCCCTGCAGACATGAAAACAATGTTAAAATAATAAAACTTCCTTCATTACATATTTTAGGGAAAAAATAAATATAAACATTTTCTTAGTGCTATGTGACTGCTACTGGTTAAGTCTTCAAAATAATCCAAAGTGGGAAACGGACTTGGCCCAGTGGTTAGGGCGTCCGTCTACTACATGGGAGGTCCGCGATTCAAACCCCGGGCCTCCTTGGCCCGTGTGCAGCTGGCCCATGCACAGTGCTGATGCGCGCAAGTAGTGCCCTGCCATGCAGAGGTGTCCCACGTAGGGGAGCCCCATGCACAAGGTGTGCGCCCCGTAAGGAGAGCCGCCCAGCACGAAAGAAAGTGCAGCCTGCCCAAGAATGGTACTGCACGAACGGAGAGCTGACACAAGATGACGCAACAAAAAGAAACACAGGTTCCCGTGCCACTGACAACAACAGAAACGGACAAATTAAAAATAATTTTGATCTTTTATCTGAAGCAGGGTTTCTTAGGTTTGTCCACTCTAGAGCCACTCTTTACACCACCTTTCTATACTGTACTGTTGGATGAATGTGTGTACGCACAGCCCATTCACATGGGGAGTTATGCTCCACGTCCTTGAAGATGAGATAGCTAAAAAATTATTGGAATTTTTCTGTACTTGAGTTTTGTCTCTTCTCTTACATTTATTTATTCAACCATTTATTTATATTAATATGGACTTTTATTTATTCTATAATTTCCATCATAATTTTGCTATTTTATTTTTTTGCTCAAATTGTTACAGCTTTGGCCACTGGGAGCTGTTGAATTTGGTTCCTATGTCCTATTGACATATTCCCAAGATAGTGATGGTCTTTTTTTTTTAACATTTCCTAAGTTTTTAAAAAATATATTAAATGAATTAGATCATTCATACATGAATATACATAAGCAATAAGTGTATAGTAGACATTGTAAATTTACAAAATAAACATGCAAGGGTGCCATACATCACTCACCACCAACACCTTGCATGTTGTGAAACATTCATTACAAACTATGCAAGAGCATTGTGAAAATATTGCTACGAACTATAGTCCATATCATTTTTTTTAAAGATTTATTTTTTATTTCTCTCCCCTTCCTTCCCACCCCCCCCCCCCAGTTGTCTGCTTTCTGTGTCCATTCACTGTGTGTTCTTCTGTGTCCCCTTGTATTTTTATCAGCAGCACCAGGAATCTGTGTCTCTTTTTGTTACATCATCTTGCTGCATCAGCTCTCCGTATGTGTGGCGCCACTCCTGGGCAGGGTGCACATGTGCTTGATTGTATTGCAAGTTCACAACTTCTGCAATATAAAATATACTTTAAAAAAATAATAGAGTGGGTTGGGGGAAAATACATTTCCTTAGTTTTTGACATAACAGGATCACCTTGTATATTTCCTGCACTACTCTTAGAATCAACAAATTCATAAAGGAGACCTGCTTCCATTTATTAGAGAATGGAATTAGATACCAATATCTGGATGCTATGTGTGTTCACTGTTACTAGAGTGTCATTTATTTTAAGTCCTTTCAGGTGACATTTTTATAAGCGTATGTATTAACCCATGTATATAAACATTTCTATAAATATTTCAGTATGTAAAATTTTATTAAGATAAACATGGTTTCATACTGATGTCTCCAACTCTAACATAATGGCACATAAATCATTCTAGCCTCCTCACTTTGTCCTTAACTTCCACTTCAAAAGTGAATAATTTGGACCCCTCCATTCACTACTCATTTACTTAATTAATCAATTCCAGTATACATGTATGGTAGTATCAGAATTATTAACTTATACCCCCAGAGGAAATAATTTTTTCAACTAGAGTAGATTGCTTATATGCAGTTCCATTTTATTCTTACTCTTATTCAGTTCATACAATTCTAAAATTACTTAAGTTAGCAACTATTCCCCATGCCCTTCAGTGAGTTTGTTTACTATATTTGTAATATAGTCTGATCGTTTTGTCATATTGTGCATTCCATTTGGGATTGCCTGAATTGCTAAATGACTTTATTAAAATTTGCATACATTAAGGTTCAGTTTTTGTGCTACCCTCATTCTATTTTCTGTTGACCTATATTCTAATTATTAGCTCCATTAGTTTACACAATATATTTAGTTCACAATAGCTCAATCATACAGTATTTTCCTTTTGTGTCTGGCTTGCTTCACTCAACATAATGCCCTTCAGGTTCATCCATGTTGTCATAGGCTTCACAACTTCATTTCTTCTTACAGGACTCCATTTAATATCTCTTGTAATTCTGGTCTTTTGGTAACATACTCTATCAGATTTTTTTTGTCAGTGAAGACTTGGAACTCACCCTCATTTTTGAAGGAAAGTTTTACCAGACACAGAATTCTTGATAGTCAGTTATACTTTCAGTACTTTAATACAACAAACCAATTTCTTACACATCCATGGTTTCTGATGAAAGGTCACCACTTAATCTTATTGAGATTCCCTTGTGATGCTTTGCTTTTCTCATGCTGCTTTCAGAATACTCTTCTTATCTCTGATATTTGTTATTCTGAATAATAGGTGTCTTGGTGTAGGTCTATTTGGATTTATTCTGTTTTGGGTGCATTGTTCTTCTTGGACATTGATATTTATGTCTTTCATAAAGGCTGAGAAGTTTTTAATCATTATTTCCTCAAATATTATTTCAGCCTCTTTTCCATTTTTTTCGCCTTCTGGGACACTGATCATTCGTTTGTTTGTGCATTTCATATTGTCATTCAATTCCCTGAGACTTTACTCCATTTTTTCCTAGTCTCTTCTCTTTCTGTTCTCGTCTTTTCCAGTACAAATGTTATATCTTCAATCATTAATTCTGTCTTTGAGCAATACAATTCTGCCATTATATGCCTTTAATGTGTTTTTAATCTCATCCTTTGTTTCTTTCACTCCCATAAGCTCTGTTACTTTTCCTTCCTGACTTTCAAATTGTTCTTTCTGCTCACCTAGTGACTTCTTTTTTTAAGATTTTTTTTTTTTAATTTCTCTCCCCTTTGCCACCCCCCCTCAGTTGTCTGCTCTCTGTGTCCATTTGCTGTGCATTCCCCTGTGACCACCTCCATCCTTATCAGTGGCACTGGGAATCTGTGTGTTTTTTTGTGGCATCATCTTGCTGTATCAACTCTCTGTGTGTGTGGCACCACTCCTGGGCAGGCTGCACTTTCTTTCATGCTGGGTGGCTCTCCTTACAGGGCACACTCCTTGCACATGGGGCTCCTCTATGTGGGGGACACCCCGGCGTGGCACAGCACTCCTTGCACACATCAGCTCTGAGCATGGGCCATTTACACACGGGTCAAGGGGTGTGGGATTTGAACTGCAGACCTCCCATGTGGTAGACGGATGCCCTATCCATTGGGCCAAGTCTGCTTCCCACCTAGTCACTTCTTAATATCCTTTATCTCCTTAGTCATATATTCCTCCAATTTGTTGAATTGATTTAGGAGACTTGTGTGATTTCCATTGGTTAGTTGTGGGAAATCCTGTAGCTTTTCAGGATATTTCATTTGTTCTTTTGGTTGGGCTATCTCTTCCTCTTTCCTATTATAGCTTGTCCTTTTTTGCTGAGGTTTAGGCATCTGAATATGGTGAATTTACTTTGATGATCAATTTCTCTCTCTTGCCTAGTGGGTTTTTTTTTCCCCTCCCACATCTCTTCTTTTGATTTCTGGTTCAACTTATTCTGAGTCTTTAAAATTGTCCAGCTGAGGTCATCAATATCAGGTCAGGAACTTAGTAATGTGGCTCACATGCTCTCCCACGGGTTGGGGCCAAAAAGAGACCTAAAAGCAATTTTTCTCCTTGCAATTTCCTGGCAGGCCAGCAGATGGTGATCACTAGCAAACCTTTCTACAGAGGTGTTTCTTTCAACCCCCACTTCCCCATGTGTCTGGTCTGGCCAGAGCCAAGATTCATGTAGGCTTTATTGACTGAATTCACTGAAGAGAAAGTACATTCCACTCTCTGATGCACCATCACTCTTCTCTTGTAATGGCTGATGACAGGGAGGTAAATGTCTGTTCTACTCTCAGTCGACTACGGTGAGTCAGAGGTTTTATCCTGGCTTAGTGTTTGGAGGGTGAGGGATGGGGGCCACTCTTGGTCACCTCAGGGGTTAGTAACACGTTTTGTTATTTTATGTTCTTCTTATCTCTGTCCTTTGCCCTCCTGTAGTTTGTGAAGGACAGTCCTGGTCTGATGACCCCCAAAGCAGTTCCCTCGGACAGCTTTTCTCCCTTTCTTTCTTGTTTATATGAGAGAATTGAGCCCTGCCTGCCTACTCCAATGGCATTTCCCTGAACTCTGTTGCTTTCTTTTTAAGAAGGTTGATATTTATAAATTTAATTTCTTATAAGGATATATGTCTGTAGAAATTATCTGTTTCTCCTGTGTATGTTTTGGTAGTTTATGTCTTCCAAATAATTGGTCCATGCTCTCTAGCTTTTCAAATTTTGTTGGCATAAAGTAGTCCACGAAATACTCTTATAAGATTATAATTTTTTTTTTCAGAAAAGAATATTCTTTTTTTTAATTTTTACAATCATTGGCATTTGGTATAACCACATAGCTGTGCATTCATCACTTCAATCATTATTAGAGTCTTTTCATCATTTTAATAATATTAATAAAAGACAAACAAAATTCCTCACCTCTCAATCTCTCTTTCCTCTGCTATACATAGCTGCTGTTTCTGGCTATTCTTGCACAATTCTTAATTTGTTTATTATGCAGTTTTATTAAGATATACTCATATACCATATAATCTACCCAAAATGTATAATCAATGGCTTTTAGTATAATCACAATGCTGTACATTCATCATCTCAAAAATTTTAGAACAATTTCATTACTCCAGAAAAAAAGACTCCACACACCTTAGCATCCTTCCTCAGCCCTAATTTCAACTTTATAAATTGACTTGTATTTACATTTTATATAAATGGAATTATACAATATGTAGTACTCTGTGTCTGGTCTCCTTCATTTAGTATAATATTTTTTTGCCTGATATTAACATTTTGTAGCATTAACGTACATTTAATGTCTATTGAATCTGTGGTGTTGATCCTCTTTCATTGCTGTTATTAATAACTCATCTCTTTTTTTCTTGTTTGGCTTGGTTAAAGGTTATAAATTAAATTGATCCTTTCAAAGATTCAGCTTTTATGTTCATTGATTTTCTCAATTACATTTTATTTTCAGATTCATTGATGACTCCTCCAATTTTGCTATTTCTTTTTGTCTCTTTTCTTTGATTTTTTCTCTTATTTTTTTCTAGTCTCCTAAATTGAAAGTTTAGACTACTGATTTAGATCTTTTTTTGTTCTAATATATGCATTTAATGTTACTAATACAAAATTTCCTCTTTTTTGTTTTTGTTGTTTCCCACAAATTTTGGTAAATTGTATTTTCATTTTCACTTAATTCAAAAGATTTTTAATTTTTGAGGCACATATTATCAAAAAGCAAGCAATATAATCTCCAAATATTTTGAAATTTTACAGCCATCTTTCTGTTATTGATTTCTAGTTTAATTTCATTGTGTTCTTAGAAAAACTGCATATGAGTTCTTTCCTTGTAATTTTGTTAAGGTATATTTTATGACCCATAATATGCTCTGTCTTGGTGAGTTATTCCTGTGAGTTTAAGAAGAATAGGTGTTCTGCTGTTGAACCAAGTGTTCTATACTTTTCAGCTTGTTAAATTAGATTGATAGTATTGTCAAGCTCAAATATATTCTTACCTTATTTCCTATTGTAGTATCATTCAGTAAACTAAAAGAAAGTTTTCGAAGTATCCAAAAATGTTGTTTAAATATAATATTAAATTTCTCTCTTTTTCTTCATAGGTCTATTGGTTTCCTCTTACATATTTTGATACTCTGTTTTTAGGTGCATAAACATCATTTACATGGCTTTGTAGGAAATTTTGTTCTTGTGATTATTTATCTACTATTTATCTTGATAATTTACTTTTCCTGAAGTCTGCTTCTCTGAAATTAATAAACTAACAGATTTATTTTGATTATTTTTAACTGGGTGCATTGTTCTTCATAACTATCCTTTTAATCCATGTGAGTTTTTATATGTAAAGTGAGCTTCCTGGAATTTATCTGTGTGTGGTGTGTTAAGTTAGGTGCCCTGATTATGTTGAATATATCCAGATATTAACTCTGAATCCTATCTGTGCATATGGTCTTATTTGGAATGAGGGTCTTTGCAGACGTAACTGAGGTAAGGATCTCTAGAAGAGATCATAGAGGATTAAAGAAGACTTACATCCAATAGCAGGTGTCCTAATAAGAGACAGAAAAGGAGAAGACTCTGAAAGAAAGGGAGGAAGTCATGTGAAGATGGAGATAGAAGTTAGAGTGGTAAATCTACAAAGAGCACTGAAGATTACTGGAGCCACCAGGAGCTAGAAGAGAAGAATGGAATAGATTCTCCTTTAGATATTCCAGAGCAAACAAATCCTGCTAACACCTTGATTGAAAATTTCTTACCTCCAAGACTGTGAGTGTATAACTTTCTGTTGTTTTAAGCTATAATGTTTGTGGTGATTTTCTAAGGCAAGCCTACGAAATTAATACAGATTATGGTACCAGGAAATAGGAGGCTCCTTTAACAAATATCGAAACACATGGAAGTGGTTTTGGAAGTAAGTAATTGGTAGAGCATAGAAGAATTTTTAGGTATATAACGGAGAAAGCTTAGATTCTGGTAAGATCTGACAAGGGGATGAGGAAGATGTTGGTGGAAACTGAAGGAAAGGAGATACTTGTTACAAAATGGCAGAAAACTTGAATTTGTTTGTTCCTTGGGTTGAATGCAGACATTGTAGTGATGTACTTGGATAATTAGTTGAACAGATTCCAAGCAAATTGTTGAAGGTGTGACTCAATTTCTCCTTGATGATTATATTAAAATACAAGCAGAAATACATACATTGAGGAAGGAACTAATAAGCAAAAAGGTATCAACACTTGAAGAGTTTGGAAGACCTTAGCCTATCCAGATAGCATGGATCAATGATTCAAAGATTACATAAAGGTACACATTTAAAATCCGTATTCTATAACTTATTTCTCTCTAAAATAGTAATATGAAATCATTGGATAATATAAAAGGATTATACATTCAGATACCTATAGCATAATTAAAACCAAATGCATGTATTTACAATGTAATAATCTGCTAGCAGTAATTGCTTATGTTATTTTTGATAGTTTAGCATTTGGGAACTCTTAGGCAATTTCATAAAAGTTCTCTCAGGCATACATTAGATTGTCCTCCTTTTACCTGCTCTCGTTTCAGCTGTTGCTCTAGTGACCAGCTACAGCACGAGGCTTCTCTTTTGGTGATACTCCTCTGAAACCCCTGATAGTTTTCCATGCATTTTTAACCCGAGTTACCCCATAGGGCAAACCTTTGATCAATGAGAGATGGGATAAATCCATCCCTTTCTCTCCTTCCCCTTGTAAGACCTCAGGATGCCCTTTGTGAGGCTTCTTGGAGGGTGTGCTGTGGAACCAAATACCTGTCCCACTAGTAATGACCAGCTTGATGACATATCCCAGGGTGGGCTTTCCCTCGATCCCTGCCTCATTTTGCCCCTCTCTTCTCCTCCCCAAACAAAATGAACATTCATCATTCAAACTTTAACTTTGTAGGCAAAACTCAGTATGTGGGAATCTGTACCAAATCTGCTTGGTGCCCTGGATTATTTTGACTTAGACCTAGGGCATTTGTCTTTATAAAATGGGTCAGGATTAATAGTCTCAAAATAACTCAGTTAATATTTTTAACATGCAACATTGTGCCCTAGTTTTAAATTTTTACACATTTTAATAAATTAAAGCTACCTTAATTACTTAAACCCAGTTTTGTATGAACTTAGAGTACCCTTTCCTGCTGTTAGGTAGAAAATTATATGGATTTTCTCAGTACTAAGTATAAGGTTTTATTTTCATATTGTAAAAGTGGACTCGACAGACAATTAGCTCTGCAATCTCATCAATTGCAGGAAGAATGGCACAATGTCAAATATATTTAAAGCATAATACCTATTTTGGCAGACATCATCCAATATTCAGTTGGCTTTTTTCCAACAAGTCCATAAAATATATAGTCTATTAGTTATCTGGGAGTAAATGTATCAAACAATTTATCCTGGTTAATCAAGAACTGAAATTACTTAACAAACACAATGTCATAGGCTTAATTCAGTTTTCTTGTATGTGGGTTTGATTGCAATGGGCAATTTTGATAGGCAATTTTGAATCACAGTACTGAAAATTCAATAATGCAATAGTTAAGTTCTTTAGTCATCATTTTCAATTTGCTGGGAAAAAGTCTAGTAATGTTTTCTTAGAATAAAAATATACTTATTTTCTTAGACTCTTGATCCAGTCTTTGTAGGATTAAAATGGCTAGCTGTTAAGGAATTTGTCTATTTATCACTCTTGATTTCCATAGTATTGTTAGAACTTCCTATTATTGATCAATTGATAATCCACATTGACCAACCTGAAGCAAACTCTTTAGAGAAGATGTACCCTTAAAATACTTACTTTCTCTTGAATACTTATTAATAATTATGTTAGAAATATAATACTCACAAGCAATTTTCTGACATATTATTCAGTACAATATTTTCTCAAGTATTCTCAACTATGGTCTCAGATTAAATCTACATCATTAGAGGGTTGTTCATTTGGTCAATTATTTGGCTCTTCCTAGAATGTATGTTATTGAATTTTAATTTGGCAATGTTCTATGGTTGCCTTAAGGAGCACTATAATAAGTATCTCTAGAGTCTCATTGTCATATACATTTTAACAATTGTGTCTAGAATGTGTCCACTACACCATGACCCTTCACAATGTGTTTGGCAAAAGGTTGTCATGGGTAGAATTGAGCCCTCAAAAGATAGGTTGAATTCTTAATCCCCAGAACCTCAGAATGTGACCTTATTTAGAAATAAGGTCTTTGAAAAGGTGACTAAGTAAGATGGGAGGCCAAACTGATTTAAGGTGGGCCCTAACACATTAGGACTGATGTCTTACTAGAAGAGATAAATTTGGACACAAGGGCACATAGACAAGAGAGAAGATGGCACTGTGAAGACAGAGGCAAAGGCTCAAGTTTTGCTGCCACCAGCCGGGAGATCCCTGGGACCACCAGAAGCCAGGAGAGAGGTGCAGAACAAACTCTCCCCGAGAGGGGCCAAAACTTGATTGCAGACTTCTAGCTTCCAGAAACGTGAGATAATAAATTCCTGTGTGGTATGCTACCAGGTTTGTGCTCATTGACTGGAGTATCCCTAAGAAATTAAAATGGGAATATAGGGAAGTGGAAGTTTTGTTGCTATTCCATGATTAGAGAAGGAAAGAGATTCAGAGTAAGCATTTAGAATTTTAAAAGAATGGCTACAAGTTAACTTTATGTCTGCTGAATCTAATAATACAAAGTCAGACTTTTACATGTCACTGATAAATTTAATTTCATTTTCATTGGGTTTTACAGAAATATTCATCTGCTTTGGATGAAATTTTTAAACGCGCCCTTCACTCAAGATGGATTGAGAAGCACTGCACTCTCCCACACAGTATGCTCCCCAACAGAAAGAACCTGCAGAAACTTAGCCGGGCCCTCTGTGGTGGAAAACATCCCCCCAAATAAAATAGCAACTTTGTGCTGTGTGGGCTAATTTCTTATTCAGTCACGTGCTTGTTTTGTTTCTATGTTATTAGAGCCTGACGATCTGGTAAACTTTTCCCTTTGATTTTCTCACTAGTATTATAATGACCCTTATCTTGCAGGGATATCATGTGTGCCAGGTGAGATTATGAGTATAAATGACCTTGCTCAGTGCCCTAGTTCAGAAGACAAATGCAACTTCTTAAGCTTTTAATTATTGCTCTTTCCTGGTACTTCCAGTGGGCAGGGACAGTGGCAAAATCCTCAGTTCACCAACATGAGCAGAGCCTTGGTGGCAGGTGGAACATGGTGGCCCTGGGTTTGCCTTTGCCTGGGAAACAGGAACACTTCAGAGTAAAGATGGCGATAATCTGAAGAAGCGGCTGGAAGAATCCAGCATGTAACTCATGTGATCAGATCATAGTCTCCTAAATTTCACAAGGATGTTATTAAAGGATGGGGACCTGTGTAAGCAGGGGTACAAGAACCAGAGAAATACGGGTCCTTTAGATTTTATATGTTAATGTTTCTTGCTCTTATTTCTACACTGTAACATGCTTTATCTAGCTCTTATTTAAATACTCAGCTCCAAAGAGAACAGAACAGAAAACTACTAATTTTAAATCAGTGAAATTATTCCAGCTAAAACAATATGTTCTTTTAACAGAAGCAATTTGCATAAGCTCTTATTCTTTCTTGAATGCATTTAGATTCCAACTAGTATTTTTCCACTGAGCTCATTTGGACAGACCCCAGCTAAGTGCATTGTCTCATGACCCTTATATTCTTTTGGGTCTTCTAAACAATCTGTATAAATCATTTTGCTTTCATATCTTGTATGAAATATATGGTTTAGATGGATACACATGAAAATTTTCAAGTATTTTGAAAATTCACTTTCTTCTGGTTTTGGGGCTTAAATTTAAGATGGTGATCTGAGATCAGAAATGCTTGGATACCAAGTTATCT